>NC_057419.1:42457143-42598136 GCF_019320065.1 Cervus canadensis
CTGTCGTCCCCTTCTCCTCCTGCCCCCAATCCTTCCCAGCATCAGGGTCTTTTCCAATGAGTCAACTCTTCGCATGAGGTGGCCAAAGTATTGGAGTTTCAGCTTCAGCATCAGTCCTTCCAAAGAACACCCAGGACTGATCATATATATATATATATATACATATATATATATATATAAAACTCAGGGACTTCCCTGGTGGTCCAGTGGTAAGGAATCCATCTTGCAATGCAGAGGATACTGGTTTGATCCCTGGTCAGGGAACTAAGATCCCACATGCTGTGGGGTGACTAAGCCCACGTGCTGCAACTACTGAGCCCTCATGCCACAGCTAGAGAGTCCATGTGCCACATCAAATAGATCCTGTATGATGTAACAAAGATCCCATGTGCTGCAACTAAGACCCGATGCAGCCAAATACATGAATAAATATAAAAAGCAAAAAAACTCAATGTATGTGTATAACTAGTCATTTTGTTGTACACCTGAAACTAACACAACATTGTAAATAAACAATAGTTCAATAAAAAAAGAAAAGAGTACATTGGATAGGAGTGCGACAGTGGTGTAGTTGCTTGTAATTTTAGTATCTGACTGCCATGGACCAAAAGTTTGTGTCCCCCTTCCCTCATTAATATAATGAAATCCTAACTTGCAGTGTGATTAGGAGGTGAGGCTTCGGGGAGGTAATTAAATCAGAACCCTCACAAATGGGGTTAGTACCCTTATAAAAAAATCACAAGAATAATATTCCATTGTATATATGTACCACATCTTCTTTATCCATTCATCTGTTGATGGACAACATCTAGGTTGCTTCCATGTCCTGGCTATTGTAAATAGTGCTGCTATGAACATTGGGGTACATGAGTCTTTTTGAATAATGTTTTTCTCAGGGTATATGCCCAGTAGTGGGATTGCTGGGTAGTTTTATTTTAGTTTTTTAAGGACCCTCCATACTGTTCTCCATAGTAGCTGTACCAATTTACATTCCCACCAACAGTGTAGGAGGCTTGTTCCTTTTCCCCTATCCCTCTCCAGCATTGATTTAACGCATATATATGGAATCTAGAAAAATGGTACAGATGAAACTATTTCCAGGGCAGAAATAGAGGCACAGACATAGAGAATGGACTTGTGGATACAGGAGTGGAGGGGAGGCTGGGACGAATTGGGAGAGGAGGATTGATATGTATACACTACCACATGTAAAATAGCTAGTGGAAACATGCTGAATAGCACAGGGAGCTTAGCTTGGTGCTCTGTGATGACCTAGAGGGGTGGGATGAGAGGGAGGGGTGGGAGGAAGACTCAGGAGGGAGGGGATATATGTATACATTTGGCTGTAAAGCCATTATGCTCCAACTTAAAAAAGAGAGAAAGAAACCAACAATGCAGGAGAGCTTGCTTTCCCTCCCTCTGCTCTGTGCCAGATGAGGATATAAGAAGAAAACAGCCAACCAGGAAGTGGGCTCTAACCACACACCGGATCTGCCCGCACCTTGATCTTGCCTCCGGAGATCAGAGAGATCAGATCCGTGAGAAAGAAATGTTTGTTGTCTAAGCCACCCAGTCCATGATACCTTCAAAAAAAAAAAAACATATATATATATATATATCAGCCTGAACTAAGACACTGACTTTTGCAGATTTTACAGAAATGTTTGAATGTGTGAGTACGTAGCTTGGATTTCTCCCTGGGGCCTTGCAAAGTGCCATGCGGTGAGGGGCCTTGAAGCCTCACAGGGAAACCACATGTACCAGGTTAGTGGAGTGCCAACTGTGCCAAGCCTATTAGATTCCTCCTGCAGGTGGTTGTCTCCTTACATTTCCCTGTGGACTTTTATCCTTTCTTTTTTAAAAATCTTAAAAAAGTTTTTTTATTGCCAGACAATTGCTTTACAATATTGTGCTGGTTTCTGCCATATATCAATGTGAATCAGCCACAGGTATACATATGTCCCTTCCCTCTTGAGTCTCCCTCCCACCTCCCACCCCATCCTCCCTGTGGATTTTGCTACTTCTCTCTCACAAGTTCCCACATGAGCTTTGTAGAGGAAGCCAAATGTGTTAAAGGACTAAATAATGGGTATTTTAAAACCATATTTTAACCAGTCCAATAACGACTTAATTTCTTTAATACTGTACCTACTTGGAATGTTGCAGGGAGGAGAGTTGGGTGAGGATAGAGGCTCGCTAAAAGAGGCATAAAAGATCACAGATGCTGTGCTAAGACATCACTGTCTCTAGGCAAGGGCCTGTGGCTTTAAGAGCTGCCCAATGGGTTTAAGTAGCAGCAAGTGTTTGGGATTAGCTATTAGGAAAAATAATTTTATTTTGAGTAGGGCATAGACTATTAAAGCAATTATGGATCTCTCTTTCTTGCAGCCCTTAGTGGATCATCAAATTCTCAGCTCTTAAAGCCACAAGCCTTTTCTTAGAGGCAGTGCTGTCTTAGCGCAGCATTTGTAATCTTTTATGCCGCTTTTAGAGAGCCTTTATCCTCACCCGCCTCATCTTTCTGAGATAATTTAGGCACAGGTATATTTGATGTGAAGAGACTAGGCAAAATCACTGCTCAGGATTCCTTCCAGTGCAAATCACATTCAGTATGTGTTTGCCTTGTTTAAAGCAAATCCAATATTCTAAATTCAGTTTTTAAAAAAAGTGGGGAGGCTGGTAGGGGAATAGGGGAAGAAAGGACTTTTTCATGTCATAAAAGAACTCCTTACAAGTTTAGTTTACAGGACAAGCTGTCTTTTAGTATGTTTAGTCTAGGGGTCAGTAAACTAGGACCCTGTACCAAATCTAGCCTCATGCCTATGTTTTTTTTTAAACAGCAGAAATATATTTTCTCACAGTTCTGGAGGCTAGAAATCCCAAATCAAGGCATCAGCAGGATTGGTTCCTTCTGAGACCTCTCTCCCTGGCTTGTAGATGGCTGTCTTCTACCTGTATCTTCACATGGTCGGCCCTCTGTCTGATTGTCTGTTTTTCTAAATAAAGTTTTATTGGAACACAGCCACACCACCCATTTATTTATGTATTGTCTGTGGTTGCTTTTGTGCAACAACAGCAGAGCTGGAGAGTTGCCACAGAGACCATACGGCCCACAAAGCCTTAAACATTTGCTATCTGGCTCTTTTACAGATAAAGCTTGCTGACTCTTGGTTTATATTACGATGAGGTTGACCAAAATTCAATCACACACATAGTGTTTGATACGAGATGCAGTTTTCCCTTACTCACTTGCCCTGTCCATGAAGAATTTAATTGGGGTACATTTTATAGGTTGAGGATTAAAGTTTCACAGTAGTGAAAAACCTAAATAAATAGACCTCCTCTCACAACATCTGTTCTTTTTCTAGTTATGGCAGCTAAATGTAGCACTGACTACATAATCTAAACAAATTATTTCATGTTAAATCAGATTATGTGGACATTTAACCATGTTAGGATTCTGTGACTGACTTTAGAAAGGAAGTACTCAGATGCCACCATAAATGGACTAAACAGTTTAGATTATGGCATTGCAGACATGGTAAACTGCTTGAAACCAGAAGTTGATTTGACACTAGACTATATTACTTATTGTTTCATTTTCTGTTTTACTATAATATACTGCCTTTAATTTTTAACTTTTTGTCTATTTTTTAATCTTGCGTTCTGATATGCTCCATGCTATCAACCTGAATGGAATATTCAAGTGGCTCTTGACTTCTTTCTATAAAACTTTAAGTCTTCAAAATTCTGCATCTTACAACAATTTATGATATTTTCTTGAGTTTAGATTTTTTTCCTTCTAAGTAGGAAAATGTATTTTGGATCCTGTGTGCGACTTCTCGTATGAGTTGATGTTCTTTGATAGTGTTATGGACTGAATTGTATCCTCCTACCTCTCTCCCCTCACAGCCAAGAAAAAAGATGTCTTGGAAGCCCTAACCTCCAATACTTTAGAATGTGACCTGATTTGGAAATAAGGTTGTTGTTGATGTATTAGTTAATATGAGGAAGGCATAGTTATCCTTGAGTTGTGTGGACCTCTAACCCAACGTGAGTGGTGTCCTTATAGGAAGATGGCCATGTGAAGAGAGGGAGACACAGGGAGAGTGCCATGTGATGACAAAGGCGGAGACTACAGTGATGCAGCTGCAAGCCAAGCAAGACCAGAGACTGCTAGAAGCTAGAAGAAGCAAGGAAGGAGTCCCCCATAGGTTCTAGAGAGAGCATGGCCCCACCAACACCTCAGTTTCAGACTTATAATCTCCAGAACTGTGAGGCAATAAATGTTTGTTGTTTTAAGCCATGCAGTACTTTGTTCTGGCAGCCCTAGAAAATTCTTAACAATATATAAAGATCGAATTTTGTGAGGCTGACTCCCTAGGACCTATGCAGTAGGGCTATGAGAAAACAACAGTGAAACTCCTATATCACACAACTTTTTAATATTTTCCATTGGTTGCTACAAGGGCTTCCCTGATGGCTCAGCAGGTAAAGAATCTGCCTGCAATGCAGGAGACACAAGAGACACTGGTTTGATCCTTGGGTCAGGAAGATCCCCTAAGGAAGGAAATGGCAATGCACTCCAGTATTCTTGCCTGGAAAACCCCACGGACAGAGAAGCCTAACAGCCTACAATCCAAAGGTCACAAAGAGTTGGACACAACTGAGCAACTAAGTGCACAATTGATTACTACATCATGCAAGTTTTTAATATTTTCCATTGGTTACAAATTCACTTTCACGGAGAGAGTCTAACAAGTTCCTTGTTGAGATGAATTTTCTTGCCTTTTTCTTCCCCTCCTCCTGCCTTTCCCTCTGTGAGAGAGGAGTCTTACCCAGAATTGAGGAGAATAACAAAAACCATGACTCAGATTACCCACCCTCCCCAGTTCCTGATATGTGGGGAATTTCCATAACTCTCTAGGGTGGACAGGTGCAGTCTTGAAAGCCCACCTAGAGGCCTGGATGTCATTTCGGAGAAGTACTGGGGGAAAGAAGGGGCTCTATACTTGTGTCCCTAATAAGAAGCTACAGCCCTGATAGGGCCTGAGGGCTTCCCTCCACCTCAGAATGTGAGTGCACTTCCAAAGCTGGATGTCAGAACAGTAACAACTGGAGCCATGCCACCAATAATTTTTTTTTTCCACTCTGGTTCAGTCAAGATTTAAACACAGAGTTCACATAATTTACTGTAGGAAAATTTCTCCTTCTGCTCCCCTCTCCTCCACCTAGCTAAGGTAAAGAAAATAAATCTTATCTGCTTGATAAGAAATAGCTAACTCTTTGCTCTGCTATCATACACATGGTTAGCCTGACAAGTTAAAGAAATCGGTGTTTAAGGTCCTTGGCAACAGTATAAGGCATTGTTTTTAAAAATCTTTTTATTTTGTATTGGGGTATAGCTGATTAACAGTGTTGTGATACAGAAACCAACACAATACTATAAAGCAATTATCCTTCAAGTAACAATACATTTTAAAAAAGAAAAAACAGTTGTGATAGTTTCAGGTGATCAGCAAAGGGACTCAGCCATACATATACATGTATCTGTTCTCCCCCAAACTCCCTGTAAGGCATCATTTGAGTGACCCTCTTTATAATAGAGAAGGGTGGTAATTGCAGAGATTTATGGATCCAATGATTTACAGTTGACTTAGCAAAACCAAATCACAACGTTAGTAATATATAATGATGAATTGTCTATTTTATTAACTGAAGAATCTGTAATGTTTCCACAAGTGTTTATATGTGAAAAATCCCACATCATACATTTGTATAGTGTGAGGTAGGGGAGCAAGGTTAATTTTTTTTTTTTCCGTATAGATATCCAGTTACTCCACCACCATTTATTGAGAGGGCTTGTTTTCGCCATTGGATTGCTTTTGTGCCTTTGTTGAAAATCATTTGACTGTGTATGTCTTACACCTTTCAGTCACCTAACACTTTACAGTTTTCAAAGCTCTTTCATGTTCATTTCGTTCATCCAACAAATTTGTGAGGTAGGAAGGGCAAGTATTGTTAACTACATTTCACATATATAGAGAGAGGTTAAGTGGCTTGTTTAAACTCACATAGCCATAAGTGGCAGACTGGATAAGAAATGGCTTCTGAGTTACAAATGAATTTGTTTACAAGACAGAATTAGACTCACTGATACAGAAAAAAATTCATGGTTATTAAAGGGGAAAGGGGGTGAGGGATAAATTAGGAGTTTGAGATTAACAGACACACTACTATATATAAAATAGAGAAACAACCAAGACCTACTGCATAGCACAGGTAACTATAGCCAATATCTTACAATAACCTATAATGGAAAAGAATATGAAAATGTGTGTGTGTATATATATATATATATATATATATATATATATATATATATATATATTTGATTTTAGTTCAGTTCAGTTCAGTCACGTATTCGTATCCGACTCTTTGCGACCCCATGAATCGCAGCACACCAGGCCTCCCTGTCCATCACCAACTCCCGGAGTTTACTCAAACTCATATCCATCGAGTCGGTGATGCCATCCAGCCATCCTCATCCCCTTCTCCTCCTGCCCCCAAATCCCTCCCAGCATCAGGGTCTTTTCCAATGAGTCAACTCTTCACATGAGGTGGCCAAAGTATTGGAGCTTCAGCTTCAACATCAGTCCCTCCAATGAACACCCAGGACGGATCTCCTTTAGGATGGACTGGTTGGATCTCCTTGCAATCCAAGGGACTCTCAAGAGTCTTCTCCAACACCACAGTTCAAAAGCATCAGTTCTTCGGCACTCAGCTTTCTTCACAGTCCAACTCTAACATCCATACATGACCACTGGAAAAACCATAGTCTTGACTAGATGGACCTTTGTTGGCAAAGTAATGTCTCTGCTTTTTAATATGCTATCTAGGTTGGTCATAACTTTCCTTCCAAGGAGTAAGCATCTTTTAATGTCATGGCTGCAGTCACCATCTGCATTGATCTTGGAGCCCAGAAAAAAAAAATCCTGACACTGTTTCCACTGTTTCCCCATCTATTTCCCATGAAGTGATGGGACCGGATGCCATGATCTTAGTTTCTGAATGTTGAGCTTTAAGCCAACTTTTTTCACTCTCCTCTTTCACTTTCAATCAAGAGGCTCTTTAGTTCTTCTTCACTTTCTGCCATAATGGTGGTGTCATCTGCATATCCGAGGTTACTGATCTTTCTCCCAGCAATCTTGATTCCAGCTTGTGCTTCTTCTAGCCTTGTGTTTTTCATGATGTACTCTGCATATAAGTTAAATAAGCAGGGTGACAATATACAGCCTTGACGTACTCCTTTTCCTATTTGGAACCAGTCTGTTGTTCCATGTCCAGTTCTAACTGTTGCTTCTTGACCTGTATACAGGTTTCTCAAGAGGCAGGTCAGGTGGTCTGGTATTCCCATCTCTTTAAGAATTTTCCACAGTTCATGGTGATCCACACAGTCAAAGGCTTTGGCATAGTCAATAAAGCAGAAATAGATGTTTTTCCTGGAAATCTCTTGCTTTTTTGATGATCCAGTGGATGTTGGCAATTTGATCTCTGGTTCCTCTGCCTTTTCTAAAGCCACCTTGAACATCTGGAAGTTCACGGTTCACATATTGCTGAAGCCTGGCTTGGAGAATTTTGAGCATTACTTTACTAACGTGTGAGATGAGTGCAATTGTGCGGTAGTTCGAGCATTCTTTGGCATTGCCTTTCTTAGGGATTGGAATGAAAACGGACCTTTTCCAGTCCTGTGGCCACTGCTGAGTTTTCCAAATGTGCTGGCATATTGAGTGCAGCACTTTCACAGCATCATCTTTTAAAATTTGAAATAGCTCAACTGGAATTCCACCACCTCCACTAGCTTTGTTCATAGTGATGCTTCCTAAGGCCCACATGACTTCACATTCCACGCAGTTCTGGACAATTTAGTTTCTTGCCTCACTTTCCTCATCTGAAAAGTGGGGAAACAATGCTTATGTCAGCTTAAATGGGATAACATTGTTGGAAGACAAATTTCCATAGGTCTCTTGCATATCTGCTGGGTTTGTGAGCAGAGGCACTGCTCATGAAAAAAGAGCTTTGATTTTGGACCATGCATCCTTAGAAGCTGGAGATGCTGTCTCTGGAGTATCTGGGGATACTGCCCTCTGGAGCAGAGGGCAGGCAGACTGTTTACTGTCATGTATAAATAAGGACAATGTCTCTGTCCAGGGCAAAGGTCTGGCAGACTTAGTGCTCATTATAAAAGATTTGGGTCCCTTAAGCTTCGGATTCCTCTCTTAGAATGCAACCCACTATATCTGTGCAGGCTTCACCTGGCCTTCACTACCTCACCTTTGGGCAACTGGACCTTGGGAAACCAGGCAAATGATGATAGTGTCTACTGCTTCTGTTGGGAGTAATAAGCTATGCTTTGTCTTCGATCCTGTCTTCTGCAGCATCCATCAAAGTGTGGCAGCCTAACTTATTAGCTTGCAAGGAGGGTATAACCTCAAGTCCTTCATAGTTCTTGAGAAATATAAATATATGTAAATCACATAATGCAGTTATTGACATGTACACAGCAGGTTCTCACTAAGTGGTAACTAAATGTACAGTAATGGCTGATGATGAACTGTCAGAAAAAAAGCCATCACTTGGTAACTTTTTTACTACACTCTTCTAGAAATAAAATATGGAGAAGTCTCAGAATGCCTAGTAGAGGGGAAATACATAAGGACGGCCATGTCAAGGAGCTCTGGCTCTCTGGGAAGAGGGAGTGAGTTAACTAAAGGCCAGAAACTCAGCTTCTCAGGCCCCAGGTAACACTTTGTCCCTCTGACTGTTTTCTGACTTCCAGGGCTTCAAATAAGGGAATGTGTGGGAGACAAGTGCTTTAGTGTAAGACAAGGGCCCTAGTGTAAGAAAGATTTTTAGAAGCTGAACCTACCTGACAGAAGGATGCCTGGGAAGGATGGGCCGAAACCCAGGCTCCAACATCAGTGTGTAGGCTGAAGCTACACTGGATCAGCCAGCATGGCTCCTGCCCTGGAGAAGAATCACTCCCAGGTTCCATCAGGAGAGTGCTCAGGGGTCACTCCCATCTCTCTGAGGAGTCTTACCCGCGGGTGGTGCTAGTGGTAAAGAACCCGCCTGCCAGTGCAGGAGACTTAAGAGACGTGGGTTCGATCCCTGGGTTGGAAGATCCCCTGGAGGAGGGCATGACAACCCACTCCAATATTCTCGCCTGGAGAATCCCATGAACAGAGGAGCCTAGCGGGTCCATAGTGTCGCAAAGAGTCGGACAGAGCTGAGCGACTAAGCATAGCACAGCATGGACCATAGAACTTCCCTCCTGAGGAGGGCTGCCTCCATATTCCCTTTCAGAACCTTTGTGTCTTGTAGGGTTGATAAATAGACTAGAATGTGAAGTCCATAACGGCATCGGTTTCTCTTTTTTCACATAAATTGAAAGTTTTAATTTTTTTCCCAATTTTTATTGGGATATAATTGACATATAACATTATGTTAGTTTAAGATGTACAACATAATGACTTGATATTTGTATATGTTGTGAAATGATCATCACAGTAAGTTAACATCCATTAATTTGTGTAGTTATTGTTTTTTTTTTCTTATGAAGAGAAATTTTAAGATTTACTCTCTTAGCTTTTGAACATACAATATAGTATTGTTAACTATAGTTACCATGCTGTACATTATGTCCCAAGATCTTGTTTATCTTATAACTGGAAGTTTGTACCTTTTGACCACCTTCACCCATTTCTCCCTACTCCCAATTCCCAGGCCTCTGGCAACCACCCATCTGATCTGTTTCTATGAATTTAATTTTTTTAGATTCCATCTAGGAGATCATGCAGTAATGCATTTGTCTTTCTTCATCTAACTTATTTCACTTAGCATAATGTCCTCAAGGTCCATACATGTCACAAATGGCAGGCTGTCCTTTTTCTTGGCTGAATAATATTCCATTGTTTATATTTCCATCACTCTAGGAGGTGGGTCAAAGAGGATATTCCTGTGATTTATGTCAAAGAGCATACTGCCTATGTTTTCCATTGTGTATCTATATCACATTTTCTTTATCTGTTGATGAACACCTAGGTTTTTTCCATATCTTGTCTATTGTAAATAATGCTATAGTGAATATAAGGATGCATCTATTTCTTCAATTTCATTTCCTTCTCATGTGTACTCAGAAGTGTAATTTCTGGATAATATGGTAGTTTTTTAATTTTTTGAAGAAACTCCATACTATTTCTCATAATGACTCTACCAATTTACATTCCTACCAACAGTGGATCAGGGTTTTCTTTTTGTCACATTCTTGCCAATAATTATTTCTTGTCTTTTTGATGACAGCCATTCTAACAGGTGTTAGGTTATAATCTCCTTGTGGTTTTGATTTGCATTTCCCTGGTGGTTAGTGACGGTGGGCACTTTTTCAAGTACCTGTTTTCCATTTGCATGTCTTCTGTGGAAAAATATCTGTTCATGTCCTCTTCCCATTTTCTTTTTTTTCCTTTTCTGTGCCATGCAGCATGTGGGATCTTAGTTCCCTGTCCAAGAACTGAAACTGTGCCCCCTGTATTGGGAGCTTGGTGTCTCAACCACTGAGTTGCCAGGAAATCCTACCTCTGCCCATTTCTTAAACAAAAACATTTTTTGTTGTTATTGAGTTATTTATGTTCTTCATATATTTTAGATTTTAATCTCTCATCAGATATATGATTTGCATATATTTTCTCCCATTCCATAGGGTGCCTCTCATTTTGCTGATGGTTTTCTTTGCTGAGCAGAAACTTCTTAGTGTGGTGAGCCTCACTTATCTATTTTAGATTTTCTGTCTATTTAAAAAGTATTTTTTTTTGTCTTGCATACAGGGTTATCGTTACCATCTTTCTAAATTCCATATATATGCATTAGTATACTGTATTGATGTTTTTCTTTCTGGCTTACTTCGCATGTAAATTATCATATGTGAAATGAATCGCCAGTCCAGGTTCAATACATGATACAGGATGTTCAGGGCTGGTGCACTGGGATGACCCAGAGGGATGGGATGGGGAGGGAGTTGGGAGGGGGGTTCAGGATGGGGAACACATGTACACCCATGGCTGATTCAAGTCAATGTGTGGCAAACCCAATACAATGTTGTAAAGTAAAATAAATAAATAATTTTTAAAAATATATTTTGGAGTATAGTTGTTTTCAATGTTGTGTTAGTTTCTGCTGTACAGCAAAGTGAATCTGCTATACACATACATATATCCTCTCTTTTATAGATTTCTTTCCCACATCGGTCACCGCAGAGTACTGAGTAGAGTTCCCTGTGCTATATAGTATGTTCTCATTAGTTGTCTATTTTTAAAGCTAATTTTATTTCTTTACTTATTTATTTAGAGCTGTACTGGATCTTTGTTGCTGCGTGGGCTTTTCTCTAGTTGCAGCAAGTGGGAACTACTCTTTATTGCAGTTCATGAGCTTCTCATTGTGGTCTTGTTGTGGATCACAGGCTTTAGGTGCCAGGCTCAGTAGTTGCTACTCACAGGCTTTAGAGCGAGGGTTCAGTAGTTGTGGAACACGGGCTTAGTTTCTGCACAGCGTGTGGGATCTTCCGGGACCAGGGATCGAACCCATGTCCTCTCCATTGGTAGGTGGATTCTTATCCACTGTACTACCAGGGAAGTCCCTTATTTTATACATAATAGTGTATGTATGTCAACCCAAATCTCCCAATTCATCCCACCCTCCCTCTACCCCTTGACGTCCATAAGTTTATTCTAGAAACAGTGAGCAATGGCAAGGAAGTATTGGGTAAGGAGTCTCTACTTGTGTTCTAGCTCCACTTCTACCCTTTACCTGTGCAATAACCCCCGTTTCTTAACTTCCTCAACGCTTTCTTTGCCAGCTGCCTTTCCTAACCTACTTCCTAGTTTTTTAACGTCTTGTTCTGCAAAGAGACTTCCGGCAACCCACAGGGGTCTTGGAAAACACTTCCCCATATTCTCAAAAATTCTTTAATTAAGCTCTTTTTTCCTGCCAAGAATGATAGTTTTAAAGAGCAGATATCCCAGTGAAAGGAGAAGTGATGCTTGAACTTCCCACTTGGACCTGGATGACTTGACACCCTCATCCTGAGACTTAAGAGTGGGTGGTGTTAGGGGGAGAAGACAGCAGGAATGATGTGGAAGAGGAAGTCGTGTCTCAGCTCACATCTCTCCATTGGCTGCCCTGCCATTGAGATTAAAAGCCGAAGTCCTTATTATGACCCACAAGGGCCTTCACACTGATACCCCATCACCCCTCTGCTCTCCTCTGCTGATTTTCCCTTTGTTCATGCTGTTCTCACCACATGGACTCCAAACTGCTCCTTGAAAGTTCCTGCTTCTCGTGCAGGGCCTTTGCATTGGCTTTTTCTTCTGTTAGGCATCCCCTTTTCCCAATAGCTACATGGTTTGACACTTCATCTCTTTCTGCTCTTTGGTAAAATGTCACCCCCTCAGGGAAGACTGTTGTGACTACCCTACTTAAAATTCCAACCTCCTCCCTCTCCCCTGTGGCACTCCCTATCCCCCTTCCCTGGTTTATTTTCTTTATAGCATTTTTCATGATGCTAAATATTTTATGTATTTGCTTATTGTATCTTTTTCCCACTAGAATACAAAGTCCATGAGGGCATGGGTTTTCTGGCTCTTCTGTTTATTGCTATATCCTCAGAGTTTAGAACAGTACCTGGCATGTAGTAGGTGCTCATCTGTGGAACAAACGAATTAGTAAAAGAGTGAATAGCCTTCACATTCATTTCGTCAACTACAAGATCTGTGTGAATGATCACATGTGTGTCCATGAGTGTGGTGGAGACCCCCAAGAAACAGGTCATGTTCAACCCCAAATTAATGGAGTGTGGGAAAGCTGAGAAACCTATATATTATCCAAGGCATTGCAGATTTATGGGAGGAGTGATAGGGCAGAAGACTAGAGAGCAGGTTTAAAGTCAATCTGTAAACTGTTTGGGCAAGTTATTTAACTCCCTGGGCTCCAGTTGTATCATCTTTAAAATGTGAAGTTCAGAATAAAGAATCACGGAGAAAAAGCATATAGCATGTTATGGTTAAAAACATTTTTTTTTCACATGTAGTATCTCTGAATTCTGTGAGGCAGCCAGGGAAGGTAGATAGATGTGAGAGAACACAAAACATTTTTATAGTTTTAATTGAAATCTTTCTCTGGACCCTAAGGAGGGGGGAATCCCATAAACAGAGGATCCTTTGCTGAATAGATGATGGGGGATAAGTTTGGACTTTTGAGAGGGTTAAATTTCTTTAGTAAGAATCAACTGAACACAACTTTCTATTTCTTTTCGTGTGTGTATGGGATGATATATATTCACTAAATTTATTATGATATTCATTTCATGATGTATGTAAGTCAAATCATTATGCTGTACACCTTAAACTTATACAGTGCTGTATGTCAATTATATCTCAATAAAACTGGAAGAAGAGAAAAAAGAAAAAGAATCAGCTGAGATATTAAGGACGGGGCAAGAACCTGGAGCAGAAGGCTGGAGAAACAGAAGAAAGGAGATGATAGAACCCTGCTGGGGGAGGTCAGAATGGGGTGATCTTGTGGTGAGGTGAACCAGTGGGGCATGGAAGTGAGGTGTAGCAAGATGGATTGAATTTGCTCTGCTGGGCATGATGTAATCCCTTTCTACATCTACCTCAGAAAATCCAAGTTGCTTCCGAATGCTTTAGCCCAACTGAATTATCTCAGGAGAACAGAAATTGGCATGGAACTCATGTGGAGGTTGCCAGAAAGGAGGTGACAACCAACATTTTGGCCACATGATGGTGAAAGGAGAGCTCAGACTCACTGGAGCAGGGCTGTGGTTCAGAAAGGATGACTACCATGGGCAGACCCTCCTGTTCTTGTACTGACTTCTGAAGATATGATATTACCAATTTCCCCCTGAATGTCATATAAAGTAAACATACAAACTAAAGATCATGGCATCTGGTCCCATCACTTCATGGCAAATAGATTGGGAAACAGTGGAAACAGTGACAGACTTTATTTTGGGGGGCTCCAAAATCACTGCTGATGGTGAGTACAGCCATGAAATTAAAAGATGCTTGCTACTTGGAAGAAAAGTTATGACCAAACTAGACAGCATATTAAAAAGCAGACACATTAATTTACCAACAAAGTTCTGTCTAGTCAAAGCTATGGTTTTTCCAGTAGTCATGTATGGATGTGAGAGCTGGACTATAAAGAAAGCTGAGTGCTGAAGAATTGATGCTTTTGAACTGTGGTGTTGGAGAAGACTCTTGAGAGTCCCTTGGACTGCAAGGAGATCCAACCAGTCCATCCTAAAGGAAATCAGGCCTGAATATTCATTGGAAGGACTGATGTTGTAGATGAAACTCCAATACTTTGGTCACCTGATTTGAAGAACTGACTCATTTGAAATGCCCCTGATGCTGGGAAAGACTGAAGGTGGGAGGAGAAGGGGATGACAGAGGATGAGATGGTTGGATGGCATCACCGACTCAATGGACATGAGTTTGAGTAAGCTCCAGGAGTTGGTGATGGACAGGGAGGCCTGGCATGCTGTGATTCATGGGGTCGCAAAGAATCGGACACGACTGAGTGACTGAACTGACTGACAAACTGAATGTTTGTGTCCTCTCCAAGTTCATATGTTGCAACTTAACCCCTAAGGTGATGATATTAGGAGGTGGGGCTTTGGGGAAGTGATTAGGTCATGAGGGTGAAGCCCTCATGAATGGAATTAGTGCCCTTTTAAAGAGACCCCAGGGCGTTTCCTGGACCCATCCACCATGTGAGGACACAGCAAGAAGATGGCTGCATATAAATCAGGAAGTGGGTTCTCACCAGACAGTGAATCTGCTGGCACCTTGATCTTGGACTTCCCAGCCTCCGAAACTGTGAGAAATAAATTTCTGTTATTTATAAGCCACACAGTCTATGGTATTCTGTGATAGCAGCCCAAACAGACTAAGACAGGGTCTTACTTGTTATTTTAATCTCTCATCAGTTTATTATGATGAGGCACTCTACTGCCTTGAGCTTGGTAATTGCTTTAAGCAGTAGAGCCTTCCTTGGCCTGATAAAATAGTCATCATGTTAAGAGTCATTAGGGTTGGAATCAAAGAAATCTAAAGCCTTTGCTTAACACTTTGACTTTGCAATTAAGTTTTTGATTTTGCACACTTAGGTAAATGGAAAAGCACTTTGAACTCACTTTTGGATAATTAGCACAAAGAGAAAATGGTTTTGCAAGTCACAATGTGGCATGGTTCAAACTGCGCAAATGAGAACAAAAATCAACACTTTGATATTCATACAAACCTGCCACAAAGAATTTTCATTTAATTTTGTGATAAATCTGGGAAATTATGTGATATGATTATTCATAAAACTGTTAATCAAACATATATACTTTGTAGCATCTTATACGTAGCATTGCAATTGGAATATTTTAGGAAAATATATTATCTGAATTTTAAAACAGTATTCTGTTGTAACTGCTTATCAGCAAAAATGGAAAAACGTATCTTGGCCAGTTCAGTTTAGTCCATTATTGCAATAAAAAGTGTTAGATGTATCCAAGAAATACAGTAATAAATAATACTGTGTGTATCTGCTTCCAATGTGTACTACTTGATAAACATCCAATATAAATAAAGAAATATAAATTGGGTCTAGAATGGATAGTGTGTGCATATGTGTGTGTGTGTCTGTGTGTATATGTGTGCAACTCAATTATGTCTGATTCTTTGCGACCCCATGCTGTAGCCCGCCAAGCTCCTCTGTCCATGGGATTTTCCAGGCAAGAATACTGGAGTGGGTGCCATTCTCTTCTCCAGAGAGAATGGAAAGTAAAAATGCTTTAAAAGTAAAAGTTTGTCATGGACAGATAGATAAAAACTTCTTTCTCCACTTTTGTTATTTTGTTAAATCTGTATGAAACTACTTCTTGAATACTTTTACTAGCCATGTCTTATTCAGACTTTTCCCATCTGACATAAGAAAGTATAAACAAAACCAAAATAAAAACAGAGATTTTGAAAGTGATATAAAAATCTGGATGTGTTCTAAATTGTATGACATGATAGCCTGTGCTGGTATGTTTGGAAGAATCTACAGACTGACTTTTAGACACTAAGCTTTGCTTATACTCAACTTCATTAAATGAAATTAATTCTCATGTGACTTAGGGGCATGTTTCAAAAGAATCTTCTTTTTTCAGTAGCATAGGAGCATTCATTTGCCTCACTTGGGTTAGCCATATTCTTTCTCAGCTCAGCAGCTTCCAGCTCACTTTAGAAAGTCATTTCATCCTTGGGTGGAAGTGCGTTTCCAGATATATTGGGCACTTTTGATCCCTCTTGATTCAGAGGCTCTCTTTGAAGATCACAGTCAGTGAAAACATTTTTTTCCTGTGAATGACAACAATTGAGAGAATTATGGGTAACTCTTAGAACCAGTGAAATAAGCAGTTCATTTTCAACTGGCATGGTTCTCTTGCAGATTAGCAGGTGGGTTGCCAATCAAGATTAAAGGAGAATATTGAGGATGGAAAGAAACAGAAACTTAATAACCTTCATTCTCCTTTCAATAGACACTTAGGTTGTAATTTTTCAATATTACAAATAATGTTGCAATATTTATAGATATTAATATTTATAAACATTATTATGGATAATATTATTAATGTCTATAATATTTATAGATACTCAAGTATTTATAGATACTTGAGCCTATGTAGAAGATTTTCTCTAGAATATATTCCCATGAGTAGAATTGCTGGGCCAAAAGGTATATACATCTTCAATTTACTAGATATTATTACATTGCTCTACAAAATGCCTGAACCAATTTACACCCCCATCAGCAAGACATGAGAGTTTCTTTTTTTTTAAATTTAATTAATTAATTTCATTTTCACCATGCCAGGTCTTTGGTGCTGTGTGAGGGCTTTCTCTCGTTGCAGTGCATGAGTTTCTCATTGCAATGGCTTCTCTTGTTGTGGAACACAAGCTCTAGAGTACAGGCTCAGCAGTTGTGGCACACAGGCTTAGTTGCCCTGTGGCAGGTGGGATCTTCCCAGACCAGGGATCAAACCCATGTCCCCTGCATTGGCAGGGGGACTCTTAACCAACATGAGAGCTTCTGTTACTCTACTTCCTCACCAAAACTCAGGAGTTTTAATTTTGTTGGTTCATTGGAGGTAAAATTGCCCTTCATTACCGTTTGTATTTCTCTGATCAGTAGCCATGTTGGACATCTTTTCACATATTTATTAGCTTTTAAGCTTTCTCTTATGTGAGTTATCAATTCATATTCTGTTGGCTTGTTTCTTGTTTTTCTCTGTTGATTTGTTTTTCCCTGAGCTTCTTTTAAAAATATGATTTGTAATTTTATGTCTTGCAAATGGCATCTTCTAGTCCATGAATTTTCTTTACACTGCATCTTTTGGTACATTTTATAGTTCAGAAGTTTGTCATTTTGGTATAGTTGAATTTATTAATCTTGCCTTTGGTATGTCAAGACATCCTTCCCTGTACTGTGGTCACAAATGTATTTTTCTGATTTGGGTTAAAAATTTGTAGAGTTTTATTTTTCACGACTGGAATTTATTTATTTTTTGATTGTGCACTTTCATTCTCTACTGCCATGTGATAAATTACATAGCAGTTTACAACAGCACAGATTTATCAGTTCACAGTACTGTACAAGGTCAAAAGCCTTGTACAAAGTAGCTGACTTCTTTACTGAGAATCTTACAAGGTTGAAATCTAGGTGTGGACTGTCCATGTGGTCATCTGGAACTTGGACTCCTCTTGAAAGATAACATGGTTGTGGCAGAATTTTGTCCCTTGCAGCAGTAGGACTGAGGGCTCCGTTTCTTTGCTGGCTGTCAGCCAGAGGCTGCTCTCAGCTCCTCTCAAAGCCATCTTCAAAGAATCTCCCTTGTTTGGAATCTTTCTCATGAGTCAAATCTCTCTTACTGAGAATTTCTTCTTCAGGAAGAGTCTTTTCAATCCCTCACCTGACCAGGTCAGGCCCACCCAGGAAAATCTTCTCCCCCCACCCCTCCCCCTTATCCCTGGTCCACACTATGCAGCTTGCAGGATCTTAGTTCCCCAACCAGGGATTGAACTCCAGGCCCTGGCACTGAGAGCACTGAGTCCTAACCACTGGATCACCAGGAAATTCCCAATCTCCCTATCTTAAGGTCAACTGATGTGGGATCTTAGTTACATCTGCAAATGCCCTAAACAGTACTACCTCCATTTGTGTTTGAATAAATAACTAGGAAAAGGTGTGTGTGTACCATGAGCATATAATCTTGGAAGACGTCTTAGAAATCTACCTACCATATCATATAAAGTAAAGATCCATAAAGTAAGGATTCATATCCATGAATCACTACTTATTTTCATTTTGGAAATTTAAAAACATATACAAAAGAAGAAAAAATAATTTCATGAATCCCAGTACCCAGCTTCTGTGATTCCACATGGCTAGTCTTGTTCCACCTATCTTGTGATTTCCTCCTCCCCACTCTCCCAGACTATTTTTCAGTAAATCCATGACATACGAATTCATCTGTATATATTTCCTTATGTATATTTAAAGACAAGAACTTCTTTTCTTTCTTTTTTTTTTTTTTTTTTTTTTTTTTAGTTGGAGGCTAATTACTTCACAACATTTCAGTGGGTTTTGTCATACATTGATATGAATCAGCCATAGATTTACACGTATTCCCCATCCCGATCCCCCCTCCCACCTCCCTCTCCACCCGATTCCTCTGGGTCTTCCCAGTGCACCAGGCCCGAGCACTTGTCTCATGCATCCCACCTGGGCTGGTGATCTGTTTCACCATAGATAGTATACATGCTGTTCTTTTGAAACATCCCACCCTCACCTTCTCCCACAGAGTTCAAAAGTCTGTTCTGTATTTCTGTGTCTCTTTTTCTGTTTTGCATATAGGGTTATCGTTACCATCTTTCTAAATTCCATATATATGTGTTAGTATGCTGTAATGTTCTTTATCTTTCTGGCTTACTTCACTCTGTATAATGGGCTCCAGTTTCATCCATCTCATTAGAACTGATTCAAATGAATTCTTTTTAATGGCTGAGTAATATTCCATGGTGTATATGTACCACAGCTTCCTTATCCATTTTTCTGCTGATGGGCATATGGCTAACAAACACATGAAAGATGCTCAACATCACTCATTATAGAGAAATGCAAATCAAAACCACAATGAGGTACCATTACACGCCAGTCAGGATGGCTGCTATCCAAAAGTCTACAAGCAATAAATGCTGGAGAGGGTGTGGAGAAAAGGGAACCCTCTTACACTGTTGGTGGGAATGCAAACTAGTACAGCCACTATGGAAAACAGTGTGGAGATTCCTTAAAAAACTGGAAATAGAAGTGCCATATGACCCAGCAATACCACTTCTGGGCATACACACTGAGGAAACCAGATCTGAAAGAGACACGTGCACCCCAATGTTCATCGCAGCACTGTTTATAATAGCCAGGACATGGAAGCAACCTAGATGCCCATCAGCAGATGAATGGATAAGGAAGCTGTGGTACATATACACCATGGAATATTACTCAGCCGTTAAAAAGAATTCTTTTCTTTCTAACTGGCCTTCTGACACCAACTACGAGTTCAGTGTTTTCTCAAAACCATCCTCAGGTATGATAATTTGCTAGAAGGACACACAGAACTCATAGAAACCTATTATATTCACATTCACTTTTATTACAGGAAAAGGATACAAATTAGAAGAAATAGATAGGGCAGACTCTTGAATGGGGAAGGTTCCAAATGTAAAGTTCTCATGTCCACAGGGATGAGTTACCTTCTTGGCATTGTTATGTGGCAATATGTGCAAGGAGTATTGCCAACCCAGGATGCTCACCCAGGCTTTGATGTTCAGACTTTTATTGGGATTTCATTATGTAGGCATGATTGATTGAATCATCACCCATGTGGTTGAACTTGATCTCCAGCCCCCTTCTGCTCCCAGAGCTCAGGCTGAAACCATGAAACTCATAGTTGGTCTTTCTGGTGTGACCAGTCCCTACCCTGAGTCATCTCTTTGACATAAACTATCAGTCAGGGTCTAAAGGACCCGCCATGAATAATGAAGACATTCCTGTCACTTAGGAAACATCAAGGATTTAGAGGTTACTTCCCAGGAACTGGCAATAAAAGCCAGCCACATTCTTCCTTCCTCCCTTCCTTCTCTTCCTCCGTCGTTTCCTTCCTAACCACAATATCATTATCACACCTAAAAAATTAAAACAATTCCTCTTTTCATCAAATATTCAATAAATGGTCTAATTTTTCCCATTGTCTCATTAAAAAAGGTTGATTTCTACAAATTAGTATCCTAATAAGCTTCACACATTGCACTCAGTTGATATGTATCTTAAGTTTCTTTTAGTTTAGAGGTTTCCCTTCCCTCTTTTTCCTTCCCTGTAATGTGTCTGGTGGTGAAAATAAAGTCCAATGCTGTAAAAAACAATATTGCATAGGAACCTGGAATGTTAGGTCCACGAATCAAGGTAAATTGGATGTTGTTAAGCAGGAGATGACAAGAGTGAACATCAACATCTTAAGAATCAGTGAACTAAAATGTACAAGAATGGGCAAATTTAATTCAGATGACCATTATATCTACTACTGTGGGCAAGAATCCCTTAGAAGAAATGGAGTAGCCCTCAGAGTCAACAAAAAGTCCGAAATGCAGTACTTGGGTGCAGTCTCAAAAACGACAAAATTATCTTGATTTGCTTCCAAGGCAAACCATTCAATATCACAGTAATCCAAGTCAATGCCCCAACCACTGATGCCGAAGAAGCTGAAGTTGAACAGTTCTATGAAGACCTACAAGAACTTCTGGAACTAACATCAAAAAAGATGTCCTTTTCATCATAAGGGATTGGAATGCAAAAGTAGGAAGTCAAGAGATACCTGGAGTAACAGGCAAGTTTGACCTTGAAGTGCAAAATGAAGCAGGGCAAAGGCTTACAGAATTTTGCTAAAAGAATGCACCGGTCATAGTAAACACTCTCTTCCAACAACACAATAGATGACTCTACACATGAACATCACCATATGGTCAACACTGAAATCAGATTGGTTATATTCTTTGTAGCCAAGGATGGAGAAGCTATATAAAGTCAGCAAAAACAAGACCGGGAGGTGACTGTGGCTCAGATCATCAGCTCCTTATTACAAAATTCAGACTTAAATTGAAGAAAGTAGGGAAAACCACTAGGCCATTCAAGTATGACCTAAATCAAATCCCTTATGATTATGCAGTGGAAGTGACAAATAGATTCAAGGGATTAGATCTGGTAGACAGAGTACCTGAAGAACTATGGACGGAGGTTCATAACATTATGCAGGAGGTGGAGACCAAAACCATCCCCAAGGAAAAGAAATGCAAGAAGGCAAAGTGGTTGTCTGAGGAGGCCTTCCAAATAGCTGATAAAAGAAGAGAAGCAAAAGGCAAAGGAGAAAGAGAAAGATATACCCAACTGTATGCAGAGTTCCAAAGAATATCAAGAGGAGATAAGAAAGCCTTCTTAAGTGAACAATGCAAAGAAATAGAGGAAAACAATAGGATGGGAAAGACTAGAGATCTCTTCAAGAAACTTGGAGATACCAAGGGAACATTTCATGCAAAGATGAGCCCAATAAAGAATAGAAATTGTATGGACCTAACAGAAGCAGAAGAGATTAAGAAGAGGTGGCAAGAATACACAGAAGAACTGTACAAAAAAGGTCTTAGTGACCCAGATAACCACGGTGGTGTGGTCACTCACCTAGAGCCAGACATCCTGGAGTGTGAAGTCAAGTGGGCCTTAGGAAGCATCACTACGAACAAAGCTAGTAGAGGTAATGGAATTCCAGCTGAACTATTTCAAATCCTAAAAGATGCTGCTGCTAAAGTGCTTGCATTCAATGTCAGCAAGTTTGGAAGACTCAGCAGTGGCCACAGGATTGGAAAAGGTCAGTTTTCATTCCAATCCCAAAGAAAGGCAAAAATGCCAAAGAATATTCAAACTACTGTACAATTGCACTCATTTCACATGCTAGCAAGGTAATGCTCAAAATCCTTCAATCTGGGCTTCAACAGTACATGAACCAAGAACTTCCAGATGTACAACTGAATTTAGAAAAGGCAGAGGAACCAGAGATCAAATTGCCAACATCCATTGGATCATAGAAAAAGCAAGAGAATTCCAGAAAAACATCTACTTCTGCTACATTGACTATGCCAAAGCCTTTGACTGTGTAGATCACAATAAACTGTGGATAATTCTTAAAGAAATGGGAATATCAGACCCCCTTATCTGTCTCCTGAGAAACAAGAAGCAACAATTAGAACCAGACATGGAACAACTGACTGGTTCCAAATAGGGAAAGGAGTATGTCATTGCTGTATATTGTCACCTTGCTTATTTAACTTATATACAGACTACATCATGTGAAATACCAGGCTGGATGAAGTACAAGCTGGAATCAAGATTGCTGGGAGAAATATCAATAACCTCAGATGTGCAGATGATACCTCCCTTATGACAGAAAGTGAAGAGGAACTAAAGAGCCTCTTGATGAAGGTGAAAGAGGAGAGTGAATAAGTTAGCTTAAAACTCAACATTCAAAAAACTAAGATCATGGCATCTGGTCCATTCAGTTCAGTTCAGTTCAGTCACTCAATCATGTCTGACTCTGCTATCCCATGGACTGCAGCATGCCAGGCTTCCCTGTCAATCACCAACTCCCGGAGTTTACTCAAACTCATGTCCATTGAGTCGGTGATGCCATCCAACCATCTCATCCTCTGTTGTCCCCTTCTCCCACCTTCAGTCTTTCCCAGCATCAGAGTCTTTTCAAATGAGTCAGTTCTTCAAATCAGGTGGCCAAAGTATTGGAGTTTCAACTTCAACATCAGTCCTTCCAATGAATATTCAGGCCTGATTTCCTTTAGGACTCTCAATAGTTGTCTCCAACATCACAGTTCAAATGCATCAATTCTTCGGCACTCAGCTTTCTTTACAGTCCAACTCTCACATCCATACATGACTACTGGAAAAACCATAGCTTTGACTAGATGGACCTTTGTTGGCAAAGTAATGTCTCTGCTTTTTAATATGTTGTCTATGTTGGTCATAACTTTTCCTTCAAGGAGCAAGCATCTTTTAATTTCACGGCTGCAATCACCATCTGCAGTGATTTTGGAGCCCCCCAAAATAAAGTCTGTCACTGTTTCCACTGTTTCCCCATCTATTTCCCATGAAGTGATGGGACCGGATGCCATGATCTTAGTTTTCTGAATGTTGAGCTTTAAGCCAACTTTTTCACTCTCCTCTTTCACTTTCATCAAGAGGCTTTTTAGTTCCTCTTCACTTTCTGCCATAAGGGTGGTGTTATCTGCATATCTGAAGTTATTGATATATCTCCCAGCAATCTTGATTCCAGCTTGTGCTTCATCCAGCCCAGCGTTTCTCATGATGTACTGTGCATATAAGTTAAATAAGTAGGGTGACAATATACAGCCTTGACGTACTCCTTTCCCTATTTGGAACCAGTCTGTTGTTCCATGTCCAGTTCTAACTGTTGTTTCCTGACCTGCATACAGATTTCTCAAGAGGCAGGCTCTAAGGTGGTCTGGTATTCCTATCTCTTTAAGAATTTTCTACAGTTTGTGGTGATCCATACAGTCAAAGTCTTTGGCATAGTCAATAAAGCAGAAATAGATGTCCCATCACTTCATGGCAAATAGATGGGGAAACAGTGGAAACAGTGACGACTTTATTTTCTTGGGCTCCAAAATCATTGCCAATGGTGACTGCAGCCATGAAATTAAAAGACTCTTGCTCCTTGGAAGAAAAGTTATGACCAACCTAGACAGCGTATTAAAAAGCAGAGACATTACTTTGATGACAAAGGTGCACTAGTCAAAGCTATGGTTTTTCCAAGAGTCACGTACAGATGTGAGCTGCTGCTGCTGCTAAGTCACATCAGTCGTGTCCAACTCTGTGCGACCCCATAGACGGCAGCCCACCACGCTCTTGTCCCTGGGATTCTCCAGGCAAGAGTATTGGAGTGGGTTGCCATTGCTTTCTCCAACAGATGTGACAGGTGGCCATAAAGAAGGCTGAGAGACAAAGAATTGATGCTTTTGAACTGTGGTGCTGGATAAGACTCTTGAGAGTTCCTTGGACAGCAAGGAGATCAAATCAGTCAATCCGAGAGGAAATCAACTCTGAATATTCCTTGGAAGGATTGATGCTTAAGCTGAAGTTCCAATACTTTGGCTACCTGATGTGAAGAGCTGGCTAATTGGAAAATACCCTGATGCTGGGAAAGTTGAGGGCAGGAGAAGGGGACAACAGAGAATGAGATGGTTGGATGACATCATGAACTCCATGGGCTTGAATTTGAGCAAATTACAGGAGATAGCAAAGGGAAGCCTGGCGTGCTGCAGTCCATGGGGTTGCAAAGAGCTGGACTTGGCAACTGAACAAAATAACTTATTTGTGGAAGAAAATGAGTCAGATGTTCTATAGAGGCTACCATATTATGGATTTTGCATAAATTACATAACCATAAAATTCACCCAGATACAGTTTACACTTGACATATTTGAATTCAGTTAGCTAGAGCAGACTGTTCAAACTTATCTTGTGCTACACATTTCACAGGTACAAATAAACACTCTAAAGGCCTTTGTGAAACAGTCACGAGTTTAGTGAACAGCTTTGTGGCTTGGGAAGTCTGGAATAGTTATCTGTCCTTGATCCGTCCTTCAAGCTTAATGCATGTTACCCTTATGTTTACATATCCTCCAGTGCTCGGAGAACTCCAGGACTTCAAGGCTTATTTCTATCTGACAGATACTTCATAAAGTTCTGTTACTATAGCCCCACCCAAGAGGATTTCTAAGAATAAAACAAACTGGGGTGTCCATCTGTGGCTTGAATGAACTCTTCATGCGTTCGCTCATGCTCAGTTGCTCTGTCATGTCCAACTCTTTGGGACCCCATGGACTGCAGCCCTCCAGGCTCCTCTGTCCAAGGGATTCTCCAGGCAAGAATACTGGAGTGGGTTGCCACCCCCTCCTCCAGAGGATCTTCCTGACCCAGGGATTGAACCCACGTCTTCATCTCCTGCATTTGCAGGTGGATTCTTTACCACTGAGTCACTTGACCTCTGCCCATAAAGAGATGAAGATTTGACCAACAAGGGCTTTGTAGCCCTGGGGTTCACTTGTATAAACTCTGAGGGGAAAATAACTGGCACTCTGGCCAGGTTGGAAATAAAGTTTTTTGGAATACATGTAAATCCATGGCTGATTCATTTCAATGTATGACAAAACCCACTATAATATTATAAAGTAATTAGCCTCCAACTAATAAAAATAAATGAAAAAAAAAAGATAATCTTTTAAGTCAAGATTGCACAAATTTACAGAATAACTAAAAAGCTCAACTCAGTAAAACTGGCTTGTCTCAAAAACAGACATGTCTTTTTAAAAAGGTCTTTGAGAAGCGCTCAGAGGACTGAAATGGAGGATGTGAGTTATGTAATTTTTCTTCACTCTAAAGGCACTGGAATTATGTCTTCCCATAAGGTGACATGCCATGAACAGTCCTATTCTGTCCAATGAATTTAATGGTAATGGTAAAAGCTGAACCCAACATAAGTGTCTTTAAAAGACCTATCACAATTGTCTTGCAATTGATGGATCTACCGGTCTTTAGAAGAGCTTCATTGTCAGGTTCAGAGGAGAAATTGGCCTCCTACAATGAGTATGTATTAAATGCCCCATAATATATTTTCAGAGACAAAGCTACTTCTCTCAGTTGTGGCTTTAGGCCAGGTTTTTGTCCTGTTGAACACAGCATCTGAGGATGAGATGGATACCATGACCAGTCCATGAATCCTCTTGTGGCTAGAAGGAGCCCTTGGCCTATGGGACTACATAAGCTACTCTGACCAAATGCCAAGATGTTTAGCAGATTTAAAATGCAGTTGTACCAACTGATCTGCCATAGTGAGGGAACTCAGAACCACATATGCCACTCCAAACTCAGAATTCTCTCCATCCCAGGATCTGTCTTTCCATGAACTATCTAGCAACATGCATAACATATGAAGTTCAGAGCACCAGGAAACTTCCTTTTGAGGAGTATGTGTTTCAGGGACAAGGTCAGTAGCTTTGTTCCTCCCTAGCTCCCATCACTAAAATCTCCATTTGGACCCCCAAGGCCAGCTTCCACGGGCTTTCCCTGGTGGCTCAGATGGTAAGGAATCTGTCTGCAATGTAGGAGACCTGGTTTGATCCTTGAGTCAGGAAGATCCCCTGGAGGAGGAAATAGCAACCCACTCCAGTAGTCTTGCCTGGAGAATTCCATGGACACAGGAGCCTGGTGGACTACAGTCCATGGGGTCATAAAGAGTTGGACATGACTGAGCAGCTAACACACTTGGCCACCTTCTACGGAACTGAGGATTATTCACTGTGGACTCGGGACATGTCCATTGACAGACTATGCCATGCAGGGAGGATGTACTCATGGGAACAAGTTGTTGGGAAGAAGGGGAGCTCTGGATTGTTGTTCTTCCATAGGACAGCTGCTAGAAGAAACCTTGTGTTGGCAGCTACAGCCATCGAGGGGAGATGTGTAAGGTAGCCCTGAAGAGCTGGCGGACTGACATTTTGCCATGTGGCTCAGGGAAGCGTAGGATAAAGCTGGGTTCTTAGGCAAACTGCTGCTGGGGACGGAAGTGCCTCCTGAAGAGGCTGCTGTGGAAGAATGGATGCTGAAGGAGGAAGAAGATTTGGGGAGGTTGTTGACAAATGGAGCTAGGTGAGGTATGGCGTGAAGCTTTGCAGTGCGCGGGGACTGCATGCAAGATTGACTTGGGCCTGGGTTCTAGGGTGCTGCCATTTAGACCACTGTTCTAGAAACCTTTGCTGAGGGGAGCCTGGCAAGAGAGTGCTTTGTAGCTAGAACTTTTGGGGTTTTCCTCCTCAAATTGCTTCAGTGCTATGGTCCATTCAGCTGGAGAATTGAGGGGGTTATTACAGAGTGCTAGAGAGTGATGGTCTGGAAAACTGGGTTTTGGAAAATTTCTTTTTTACTTTTGTATGTACCTGTGAGTTTTACACAAAGCAATGGGGCTGCCCATTCTGTCTGATAAAATGAGAACTTTTCCACTGCTTTTTTTAAACCTTGTTCTGGTTCTTTATTTATTTATTTGGCTACCCCAGGGTCCTAGTTGTGGCATGTGGGATCTAGTTCCCTGACCAGGGATTGGACCCAGGGTCCCCACACTGGGAGCCTGGAGTCTCAGCCACTGGACCACCAGGGAAGCCATGAATGAGAACTTTTTAGGAGGCTGAGTTTATGTTTCCTTCACCCTGACTTTGTTTTATTTATTTATTTGTCTGCACCGGGTCTTCATTGCAGCATGTCAGATCTTTAGTTGCAGTGTGTGAGATGCAGTTCCCTAACCAGGGTTTGAACCTGGGCCCACTGCATTGGGAGTACAGAGTCTTAGCCCCTGGACCACCAGGGAAACCCCACCTTTGCCTTAACTGTGAAGGAGCCTTTACTTTCTTCTCGGTCAGTATGGATGTCAGGGACCCGCGGTGTGGTCCTTTCTCCTTACACAGAGACCTGGTGTGCACCCAGCCTTGGGGCCAGAGAGTTTAGACTTCAACATCCAAACCATTCATGCAGAAAAACATTCATGCAGTTCTCCATAGACTGGCTCTCCTCTCATTCCAGATCATAATCCTCTGGTCCCATCTTTCCCACTTGAAAGAGTACCTTCCTGATGCCAGCATTCCACTGACCTTTCTTCTGGGCTCTGCTCCTCTTTTCTTCTTCGTTTCCAGGACAAATCTGTTCTCTCTGCTCCTTGTCTTTTTCCTCTTGCAGCATCTCTGCAGTCTTTGCTTGCGTGTGTACCTGGCATTCATCCTGGTACTGGGCCATCTGCTATGCCATTGCCCTGCCAACAGCTTCTTTAAATTTCTGTAGAGGCTCCTCCAGATGCGCCCCCACCAACAGGTTCCCAGAGATGAAGTCTTGGGGCAAGTGTGACCAGGATGTCCTTTTGCTTCAGCGCAGGGATGAAGTCACGTGGCCACGTGCCTCAGAACAGATCTGCCTGCTCAGGTACCAGGTTTGTACCTCTGCGCCCAGTTGGAGCCCGTTGATATCTTGGGTGAAGCACTGCCTTTTGCACTGTCCCTCAGCTTCTGGCAGCGTGAACCGGCTCCTCAAGGCACTTCTCCAGGGACACTGGCAGGCTTTTGAAAAGAAAAGAAAACTGTGAATTCTCCATCCAATCCCACCCCGTGGGAATCTCTCTCATCATCCATATCACAGAAGGGGCTTCCTTCTGCAGACTCACTGAGCAGCTGCTTCAGGTCCAAATCAGAGAGACCATAGCAGTGACCTCCTGGAACAAACCACTGTCAGAGGCTGAGCAGAAGATTGAGAGTGAGGGGTGCTACCCTGTTCCCACAGCCTTATGATCCTCATGCATGTTTTTCCTGGGCCAATTTCTCATTTTGAAATGTTTTTACATTTCTTTATCACTTTGAGCCTCAAGAACACATCTTCTTCTTTTCCTTACCATCATGAAGAGCTGTGAAGCCCATTTGGGAAAAGCTGGGCTTTGTTCATTTCTTCTGCCACACCCAAGCAGAGCCCCCAGGAGCAAAGGACCAGCCCCAGGCGCATTACATGGGCCTCTTGACCTTAAGGGAGAGGGAAGCGGGGTCTCAGGAGGTGGGGCAGTGCTGACTGGTCAGAAGCCCAGGGAGGGGGAAAGGAGTCCTGCTCTCTTTGAATAAATGTTATGCTTTCACTGGTCTCCTGGAACATCCCTAACATAATTATTTTCAAGTATTTTTTTTTTCTATTCCATAACATTGACTTCACCTGTATTGAATTAATATCCAATTATTTTGTTAAATGTTTTTTTTCTGTAGCATGAGATTTCTTCTTGCACTCTAGGATTTTTTGTTTGCACATTCATTTGGAGTGCCTTTTCCTTTGTTTTATTTTCACTTACATCCTGACTTCATTGAGTGGTTTAACAATTGCCTCCACTCGGTATCCATTTTGCAGCAGGAAATTGAATACAAGTGGCATCCACGCCCTCTGTTTCCTAAGCTTGTAATTCCCAATACTATTGAAGGGACTTCCCAGATGGTGCTGGTGGAAAGAATCCACCTGCCAATGCAGAAGACATAAGAGATGAGAGTTTGATCCCTTTATTGGGAAGGTGGAAACAGCAACCCACTCCAGTATTCTTGCCTGAAGAATCCAATGGACAGAGGAGCTACAGTCCGTAGGATCACAAAGAGTCGGACATGACTGAGGCAACTTAGCATGCTCACATACTACTGAAGAACCCCTGTCTGTGGAAAATGAGAACACCACTTCCACACTGCACCTGTGGCATCTCTTGGATGGTGATTCTGCACCAGCTCAGCCTTCTCTCTTATTGGGTCCTCAGCCATGGTTTCTTTCTAGGCTGAGGCTCCTGCCTCTGTGTGCATTGACTGCATTCAAATTTTTTGAGAACTTGACCCCAGTAAAGGTTTGGAGCAGGAGACTGGCCCTCTTTCTATCTCCAGCTGCTTCTTCTTCAGAAACTACTCTAGAATCTTTGCTTCCATTGGCTTGGGAGAGAGAAAACCTTTCTGAAGTAAAAGGGAAGAACAAAGCAGAAATGCAGAGACAAGCAAAAAAGATGGAGAGAGAAATTCATAAGTTTCCCATTTTCTCTGCCTTTCCTGAAATTTGACTTTTCCTTTAATTCCAGGATACACCTCAGTATCCTTCTACCTCTCCTATATATATATTTATATATTACAAATATATATATGTGTATATATATATATATTTGCTTAAGCTAGCTCCAGTGGGTTTTTGATACTAGAAATTAAGAGGTTCAGTGAGGGACTTCGCTGGTAGTCCAGTGGCTAAGACTCCATGCTCCCAGTGCAGGGGGCCTGGGTTCCATCTAGATCAGCGAACTAGATCCCACATGCCGCAACTGAGTTTGTATTCCACAACTAAAAAATCTAAGGAAGATGGAAGATACCATGTGTGACAACTAAGACTCGGTGTAGCCAAAAAATAAATAAATATTTTTTTAAAAAAATTTATGCGGTGAATACATGTCTTTTGGGCATGCCTTGATCCGGTGTGTTTGTGATTCCTGTGCCAAGCAACACTTCACCCTTGCTCTGGGATTTCCTCCTTCCAGAACTCCCTCTTTGAAGTATCAAATCTTGGCTCTCACTACTCAGGGGGAGAGTTTGGACATCTCTCTATACAAACTTTGTCAGGAAGATGGGATTTGGTCAGGAAAACAGAACCACTCTATGGACTGCAGGAAACCAAGAAGCTGAAGGCTTGCATGATGTGGGGAAGCTGAGGGAGTGAGGGTCTGTGGGCTGAGGCTGGAAGCTTGGAGAAACAGTCACTGAAGCCTCTGGTACAAAGCACTGATGATTCTCAGAAGTCCTCCAGGATATTAGCACAATTGCTACACTTCTCAAGCGAAAATGGCTGAACCAAATGATCTCTAGGGTCCTTTCCAGTTTTGAGGTATGCTGAGTCTTTAACAAGGTCCAGAGAGCATCCTGGGTAGAATCATCAATAGCAAGGAAAATGTGAAAGGCTGGGGAGCTTGACGACTCTTAGTTGAGTGACAAGAGCCCCTGGCATACTGGCCTGTGAATGAGAAGGCAAAGACCAGTGTTTCTACGGTTTTTCTCATAACTCTGGCTTTCCTGATCAAACCATCCCTCCATGCAATCATGAGCTGTCTTTCATTGGTCCAGCCTCCTGATATTTGTGCTGTGACCTGCCAATGAGGATGTGTTCTCCTGCCCCAGCTGACTGCTCAGTGCTGATTCGTGAATGGTGGCATTATTCCCTGCGAGCCTGGAGGGGACAGAAACATTTTTGCTCCCTGGGTCTCCTCGACCAATTGACTTAACCAAATGCACAAGGATCTGGGACAAAGACCCATACCTTCCTTCCCACTTAGAAAATTAGCCCATCTTTTTCATACCTCTTCTTCAGTCAGCCTGTTTTACTCACCTCACTGAATCTGTTAAATCTCCCTTGTACATCAAGACATTGTGAAAGGCTTACTTGCCTTCAGTCATGTGCTTTTCAAAATGTGTTAATTATGTATTACTCACTGAGCATGCTCTGAGCTGTTGCTGCTAATTTCATCTTATTGGACTGGGGAGAAGTTACTTGTAGCAGTTACGTAATCTTCAGACTTGCTGACAGGGAGTTTAACCACCATAATATACTTAATTGGGGGTCCTCAATTTTGATTTATTGTCCTGATGAAATCAAATCCTTCTGGTATTTTCATCCTTTAGTCAGATAGTAAAGGAAGTCAGCATTTTCTTTTATTTAGATGTTCAACTTCTCTTCCGCAGACAAATACCATTGAAATATTGAAGTAATAATGATGGTCTAAACAGAGAACTCAACGTTCTTATACTAAAGATTAATGGGTTTTAATATTTTATTTGTCAAAGTAAACCATAGAGCATTATTTCATCTTCTCAAATTTTAGTCTCAGAAAGGATGCAGTTTCAGTACTCATATACATGGTGAAATTTATTGATCAGAAATGCTATCATTTCTTCGTAGTTGCCATAAAAGGTTTGATTATCAAATAGACTGACATAGAACACTTGACAGTTCTTTTTTTATTATACACTGTAATTAATCTTGCAACCAGTCTTATTTGTCAATTTAAAAAAATGAGTCAGTGAAACATACAGTTAAAACATGGTGTGATTCTATGGCATATAGTCATGACTCACAGTCCAGAACAGGTCCATGCATAAACCAACTTTGCTTTTGATTAAATGCCAATGCATGTTTATACAGCATCCTTTAAGTACCCAAGGAAACCCTGTATTTGAAGCTGAAATGGGTATACTACCACTTTGTCTTTTCAGCAGCATGGGTCAATTGCTTTTGGTCAAATACATTTTTGGTCCCAACTGTATAATCAAAGCAATAATGAAATGAGGCAGTTTTAAAATATGTCCATGAAGCCTTTGGCACCCTTCCCAGGTGGGTTCTATGACCTCTCCACCCGAATCTGTACCGATGTTAGAGACTCATTTATAATCTGGAGAATCAGAAAAGTGATTCACATAACTTTTGAGGCAATGCAATGTCTACTTGGTTCTCTTGGGGCACTTGCTGTGGCGGAAGCCAGGTGCCATGTAAGCAGTCCAACCCCTCCTGCTGTTGAGGCCACTTGGAGGTGCTTCAGCTGACAACCCAACTGAACTCCCAACCAACAACCAAACAGCCAGATGTATGAGTAAGTCATTTGGCACATCTAGCTCAGTTGAGCCTTTAGATGACTCCAGTTATTGAGACAGTCCAACTGAGCCCTTCTCCAATTCTGTGGTCAAATAGTTTTGAAGAGAATTCTGCATCTTAGGAGATTGAAAATGCACATTGTAACATAAAGGCTCTGATAAGTCCTGCAATACATAAATCTAAGTAAATTTAGTTCAAATTTATTTAGCCATGGAACCATTTTGTCTTGAGACATCTATTAGGATTTGATTGATAAAATTAACACTCTAATTAATACAGTTTTCAATTATAAAATTTTTCAGCTATGTGCTTAGTCATTCAGTTGTGTCCAACTCTTTGCGACCCCAAGGACTGTAACCCACCAGGCTTCTCTGTCCACAGGGATTCCCTAGGCAGGAATACTGGAGTGAGGTGCCATGCCCTCCTCCAGGGGATCTTCCCAACCCAGGGATCAAACACAAATCTCTTGCATTGCAGGCGGATTCTTTACTGTCTGAGCCACCTATAGCTTGGGACTATAGCTTGGCTCAGAATTTAGCAATAGAGCCTGTTGCAGTTGCAATTGTTAATTAACTTCATCTTGATGAAGAAATCAAACTTCCATGGGGAGGGATGAATAATAGGGATGAGTTAAGGATCTGAAATATTGTATCAGAAAATAAGTCTACTGGTTCAACTGGAAATTACACACAAGGCAGGGAATACATCAGTAATCATCAAGAAGGAAGTTCCTTCTGGATAGGAAAACAATTGGGTTTTAAAATGTCCCTTTGTTCTGCTTCTTTTAGTGGTCAGAGGAGTGGCAGAAATTCCTGGCTGGGTCTTCAGTTCAGTTCAGTTCAGTTGCTCAGTCGTGTCTGACTCTTTGTGACCCCATGAATCGCAGCACGCCAGGCCTCCCTGTCCATCACCAACTCCCGGAGTTTACTCAAACTCATGCCCATCGAGTCGGTGATGCCATCCAGCCATCTCATCCTCTGTCAGCCCCTTCTCCTCCTGCCCCCAATCCCTCCCAGCATCAGGGTCTTTTCCAATGAGTCAACTCTTCGCATGAGGTGGCCAAAGTACTGGAGTTTCAGCTTCAGCATCAGTCCCTGGGTCTTAGAGCAAATCAGTTTATCCATCTCCTTACCTACATTCCTATCCATCCATTTTCATTCCTTTCACTTGAAGAGGTAATATTCATATAACATAAAATTCACAAAGAACAGAGTGATATACACTGACAACTCTCCCTCCCACTCTGTCTTTCAATTACAGTGTTTCCAGTTTCTTATCTCTCTTTCCCAGGATTAACTTAAGCATATAGAAGCAAATACATATATATGTCCTTAAAACATATAGTACATACTATACATATTGTGTTCTGCGCTTTGCTATTTTTCAAGTAAATATACATATTTACAGTAAACTAAAAAGCCTCTTGATGAAAGTGAAAGAGGAGAGTGAAAAAGGTGGCTTAAAACTTAACATTCAGAAAACAAAGATTATGGCATCCAGTCCCATCACTTCATGGGAAATAGATGGGGAAACAGTGGAAACAGTGGCTGACTTTATTTTTAGGGGCTCCAAAATCACTGCAGATGGTGATTTCAGCCATGAAATTAAAAGACGCTTACTCCTAGGAAGGAAAGTTATGACCAACCTAGACAGCATATTAAAAAGCAGAGAAAAAAAAAAAAAGGCAGAGACATTACTTTGTCAACAAAGGTCCATCTAGTCAAGGCTACGGTTTTTCCAGTAGTCATGTATGGATGTGAGAGTTGGACTATAAAGAAAGCTGAGCGATGAAAAATTGATGCTTTTGAATTGTGGTGTTGGAGAAGACTCTTGAGAGTCCCTTGGACTGCAAGGAGACCCAGTCAGTCCATCCTAAAGGAGATCAGTCCTGGTGTTCATTGGAAGGGCTGATGTTGATGCTGAAACTCCAATCTTTTGGCCACCTGATGCAAAGAGCTGACTCATTTGAAAAGACCCTGATATTGGGAAAGATTGAAGGCAGGAGGAGAAGGGGATGACAGAGGATGAGATGGTTGGATGGCATCAGCCACTCAATGGACATGAGTTTGGGTAAACTCCAGGAGTTGGCGATGGACAGGGAGGCCTGGCATGCTGTGGTTCATGGAGTCACAAAGAGTCGGACACGACTGAGCAACTGAACTGAGCTGAACTGAAAGTAATTCCATATCCATACACGGTGAGTTTCCTTATTCTTATTTTTCCCATCTCCACTTAATATTTCATTGTATGGATGTACCATAATATAATTAACCAGTCATTTATTGGTGTCTTTTCCTGTTATAAACAATGTTGCAATGAATAAATTTGGACATGCATCACTTTGCCTGTGTGCAAACGTATCTGAGGATAAGTGACTAGACATGGACTCACTGGGTCAAATGTTGGCAGGTGTTGTTGGCGCCTGGCCCTGATCTCTTTTATGGGACTGGTGTATCCATTCCTTAGCTGCTTCAGGTGTTGGCTTCTAAAAATCTCACCTGTGCTTCCTTTTTCTTTCTTAATGTTAACTGAATTTTATTTTTTTTTGGCCACATGCAGGATGATCTTAGTCCCCTGACCAGGGGATCAAACTCACATTCCCTGCAGTGGAAGTGCAGAATGTCAACCTCTGGACCACTGGGGAAGTCCCTCACATGTGCTTTCTTTTCTGGGGAACTGCTGTTGACTGACAGTTGCTACCAGGCCCACAGATGTCCTGGAAGTTACAGGTCCTTCTGGGGCCAGCCCCTGGCCAATGACTTACAGATGTGTGATTATCACAAGCCAGTCTCCTTGTCTCTGGGCAGAATAGACTGTGGTACAATTTCACTCAAGAGCCTCTTGTGGGATGGGGCTGAGGCTAGGCAGATCTTAAGCCACATCTCACCCTATCCCCTTCCCCTGCCATCCTGCTTCCCTTACTCCTCTGCAGATTTCTTCTGAGAACATTCCCTTAATAACTCATCTGTACAAGAAGCCCTGTTTCAGCCTCTGTTTATAGGGAGCCTAGTCTAAGACAAATGTTATGTGCACATCTAATTTTTTTGTTGTTAAATCACATTTTTTTAAAAATTAAGGTGAAATTTACATAACATAAAATTTGTCATTTCAAAATATACAATCCATTTAGTGTATTCACAACATCTTTATTTCACCATCATTTAGTGTATCCACACATCTTTATTTTACTGGGTATAGTCCCAAATGATACTATACCCAGTAAGCCATCATATCCCTCAGCCCTTGACAACCAACCACTCTGTTTCTGTTTCTATGGATTTGACATTCTGAACATTTCATATAAATAAAATCATATAATCTGTGATCTCTTGGTGCACATGTAATTTTTTAGATAAATTTCATAGATATTGTTCAGTTGTCTCATAGAGGTTGCACCAATTTAGGTTCATCCTAGCAATGTAAGAAAGTGTTAGGGAAAATTTTATCATCTTAATTGCTCATCAAGTATTAGTGAAAGAGTGAATATATGCTGTGTCTTGTTTTGGTGTTAGTGTATTTGGAGCAGTGTGTGCATGCTAAGTAGCTTCAGCCGTGTCCGACTCTTTGCGATGCTATGGACTGTAGCCCACCAGTCTCCTCTGTCTATGGAATTCTCCAGCCAAGAATACTGGAGTGGGTTGCCATGCCCTTCTCCAGGGGATCTTCCCCACCCATGGATTGAACCCATGACTCTTAAGTCTCCTGCACTGGTGGGTGTGTTCTTTACCACTAGCGCCATCTTGGGCTTCCCTGATATCCTGGTGGATAAAGAATCTCCCTGCAGTGCAGGAGACACAGGAGAGGTGTGTTCAATCCCTGGGTCAGGAAGATCCCCTGGAGTAGGAAATGGCAACCCACTCTGGTATTCTTGCCTGAAAAATCCCTAGGACAGAAGACCCTGGAGGGATACAGTCCAAAGGGTTACAAAGAGTTGGAGGTGACTGAGCACGAGCACATCCTATTACCGTATTTGGAGCTGTGTATCCCTAGTTTTAAAAATGTGTTTGTTTCCAGAGGAACTGGGACACCTGTCTGTGTAAAAGGTTGTTTCCATCTCAATGGCCATATGACCACTGATCTCATGGCCCTTTCACTTGCTGTGGGTACCAGGGAGTGCTGAAAAGTAGATGATGGGGAGGGCCATGGCCAAAGGGAAAGGATAGGAAGGGTTAGTATTTTCTAAGATATAAGAAAATGAAAGGTCTCAATTTTTTAAATCAAAAAGCACAGAATACCTAGATGGGAGGGGAATATTTGGGATTCACAGGGAGATTCTGAGTCCAAATTTGACCAATGCTTTTAGAGATTAAGTGGTCTAACCTACAGTGTGGTTTGCATAAGCCAGAGGAAGCCTGCTGTGGGCTTTCAGATCAGCACACTTGAGATCCAATCCCAGCTCCACTGCCTTCTAACTCTATGCCCTTATCTTTCTGAGTCTTGGTTTCATTTTCAGTAAAACAACAGTAACAATAATAATACCTATCTTGCAAAGTTATTATGAAAATTCAGTGTGGTTGGTCCCAAGTAGGGGTTATATAAAGAGTATTGAAAAGGTAGTAGAAATTGTGGTTACTATTATCATTGAAGAGCTCTCCTCAATTATAATGCAAGGTTTCAGAACTACAAAATGTATTTAGTATATGGGAAGCCCCAGGAGAAGGACTCTTGGGTCTACACTTTTCAACAACCCCACTTTTCACTACTTATTCACATCATCCTATTCCAACTGTTTTTATAAAAATTTTATTTATTATTTATTTTTTTGGCTGCACAGCAAGTGGGATCTTAGTTCCTCAACCAGAAATTGAACTTGCATCCCCTGCAGTGGAAGTGCAGAGTCTTAATTACTGGACTGCCAGGGAAGCCCCCCAATTCTTTTTCACTAATGAAGGTTCATATTCCCCTCTCACTGTCTTCATCTCCCATTTCATTCAGGGACTGGCATAAACAGCCAATAAAAGAAAGCCAGAGTGCATGGGTGGCAGGGTTTTCTATGCTGGTAAGTGTTTGGGAACCCAATGACCTGTACTCAAGAGGAAAGGCTGACCACCTGTATAGCAAGGGGTTTCAATGGTGGAGAGTGTTCCCATTTCCACTGAGGACAACATAAAAGGAAATGGAGATGCTGAAACAGAGGGCGTTAAGATGGACTTAAGCTAGCTCTTCAAAGACCCTCAATGCTAGAAGTTTCCACCCTGTGAACACGTTGCCTCTGAGTTTATTTGAATGTACTCCAGCTTTATGCTTCAGTGTTGGCTTTGTATTATCTAAGCCACCCAAAGGAATTTCCACACAGGATACAAAATGCACACATTATAGAACAAAGCCAAGGATTTTTTTTTTTTCACTGCACCTTGCAGTTTGCAGGGTCTTAGTTCCCTGACCAAGGATTGAACTTGGGTCACAGCAGGGAAAGCACTGAGTCCTAACCACTGAACCATCAGGGAATTTCCAAGGATTACTTTTTTAAAACCCTCATTATGTTTAAAATAAATTTGGGGGTACATTTCAAATGCTCCTCTTTCATTATATTCCCCACTATTGTCCTGCTCATAAATGTTGATGTTGTATAATGAATAGGGTTGTGAACCACTTTAGTCTGGCTTGTTTTGGTGGAATAAGGGGTGCTTTTTGAGAAAAGAACATTGGAATATTTGTTTAAGAAAAGTTTATGCTGAAAGAATTTTCTTTGCTTTGGAAAAATAAGAAAGCCAGATCTGTTTTGAGCCTTTTATGTTAGGTAATAGTTTGAGAGTATGTCTTCACATCTTGTAAAATAATCATTGCATAAATTATTTATCCTCTTTTCCAGAATAAAGTACTTCTGGGTACCCACACTTGAGAGAACTTACAGATGCCAATTAGGGTGGAGTGTGCTTTTAGCTTTTTCTTCCCCTTTCTTCTGCAGTAGGGAAGGCAGATTGGGTAAAGGGCACGTGCTCCAGGATCTAGGCTGTCATGTTGCACAACTGCAAAAGACACTAGTAATTACATGGTATCCTACATGAATAGCTCCCCCTGGAACTCAACATGTAATGTAATGATGAGCCCTGGAATTGTGCACCACTTAGTAAAGTCCACATTTTGCTTCCCAATGCCACTTTTGGAGTCTTGCCTCATCTCGTGTCTCTGGGAAGCATTGTCTACAGTCGAAGCTACAACAACTTGAGGTCAATGTTGTCAGAGCAGAAGCTGGCAATCAAATCCAGCTTTAGACACTATCCTTCCTCTGAGCACCGCTGGTGTGTGGACATGATTAAGGTTCAGTCCCTCATGGTCCTCACAGTACATGGGGTGACCCTTCAAAGGCAGGAGATTTTGGTCCTCTGGTCTATGGATATGGTGACCATATTTTTCCAAACAAAAGTCAGGACAAATGGTCTGGCAAAGGATTATTTATGGTCTGTGAATATATTTTAAAGGAGTCTTATAAATAGCTTTTAGTGATTTATGTGACAAATCATTGTGTAGAAAAGAATGAAACTCTGAGATGAATGTCGTCTCAGGAATTTTAATGTACACTTGCTACCTATAATATGAACAGCTACCATTTATTGAAGGGTTATTATTAAAGCTTCAAACTAAGTGCTTTACAGAAGTTATCTGATTTTTCTCCTCAGGAGAACTCTAGTCAGTGGGCACTATCAATCCATTTTATAGAAGGGATAACTGAAATCCTGAGATGAGAAGTAGCTTACCATGGTTATGTAGGTAGGAAGTGGTGGAGCTAACATTCTTACTCAGCCTGGCAGGACCCATTCTCTTCAACGATACAACACAATGCAACACTGCTGCTGCTGCTGAGTCGCTTCAGTCGTGTCCGACTCTGTGCGACCCCATAGACGGCAGCCCACCGGGCTCCCCCGTCCCTGGGAGTCTCCAGGCAAGAACACTGGAGTGGGTTGCCAGTTCCTTCCCCAATGTATGAAAGTGAAAAGTGAAAGTGAAGTCGCTCAGTCATGTCTGACTCTTAGCGACCCCATGGACTGCAGCCCACCAGGCTCCTCTGTCCATGGGATTTTCCAGGCAAGAGTACTGGAGTGGGTGCCATTGCCTTTTCCAACACAACACTAGCTCTCCTATTTAGCTCTTCTATTTAATGAGGGCTTTTTACTCTTTTTACTCTTCTATTTGGGTCTGGAATGTCGCAGAGGACTGTAGTTCCATCAGGCCACGAGATTTATAACTCTCCCTTGTTGGTGGAGAATAAGATATTCCTTATCTCCTGAATTTAGTTCAGGACAGCAAACATTTATTAAGTATCTACTTGATAAAACCCATAGGATTAGTAGTTCCAGAATATAAAGGTTAATAATACCAATACCACACTCTTCCTATGCTCAAGATGACTGGATTAGCGGGAAAAGGCAAGCACACAAACAACTTTAATATGAGGCCAACCATAATAAGTGAAATATTTGAGAAACTAATTGCTGTGAGAGTTTCAGGAAGATAGAAATTAAATTGAACTAGGGAAGATTCCTATAGGAATTGGCATTTAAGTAAGGCACTGAAAGATTGTAAGGCTATCATGGTTACTATGGTTGTGTTACAATTTACCCCCAAACTTAATGGCATTAAACAATCATTTTACTCTGTTAAAAAATCTTACGTTCAGGAATTCAGGAAGGTGTCAGCTGAGCAGTTCTTGCTTAGTGTCTCTCAAGTGGTTACAATCATATGTGACTAGGGCTGCAGTCATCTAAAGCATGGAGTGGCTGGATATTCAAGGTGGTGCACTTACTGGGCTGGCATTAATGCCATCTGTCAGTGAGAATGCAGCTGGGACCTCCACTGGGCTGCCACTGGAGTGCCTACACAGGGCCTCTGTAGCATGGTAGTCTCAGGCAGAAGTTGTGTGGACTAACCTTGGAAGTCACCTTCTATTGGTAATGAGCAAGACACTATGGTCAGCTCAGATTTAAGGGAAGGGGTCATGGGCTCCATCTTTTGATGGGAAGAGGATCAAGGTCAAGTTGTCAAAGAGAATGTGTAAACTGCCATAAGGGTGTGGTGAGTGGAGGTGTGGGCAAGAGGGCCTTCTAGTCAGAGAGAACAGCAGAAGTAGGAAAGAGGTATGTTTAAGGAATGGCAAGTTGTCTTATGTAGCCGGGGTGCGGAGGATAATGAATTGGGAGAGATAAATTTGAAAAACTATTTTGGGTCCTGTCCACAGAGTACTTTATAAGCCAGAATGCCAAATCAGGATTTATTGAGAGGTAAACAAAGAGTTGGACATGACTGAGCGACTCAGCTGAACTGAACTGAACCTAGTGATGACATTTGGAGCATGGCTTTGGAGTCAGGTAGAACTCTTTCTAGATCAACCCTTTACTAGCTGTGTGACCTTGGGTGAATTCCTTACCCTTCCAGAGACTCAGTGTTCTTAGCTGTGAAAGAAGAAAATTCTAATGTTGTTGCAGTTTTGCTTTATAAGATAGGAAGATGAATGTTAATCACTTAGTATATAATCAAGGGTGACAACTATTATTGTACTGATAATAATAAGGTAGCCTATGAGATTGCTGGGCTTCCCAGATGGCACTAGTGGTAAAGAATCCACCTGCCAATACAGGAGATATAAGAGACACGGGTTTAATCCCTGGGTTGGGAAGATCCCCTAGAGAAGGGCTTGGCAACCCTCTCCAGTATTCTTGTCTGAAGAATCCCATGGACAGAGGAGCCTGGCAGGCTACAGTCCATAGGGTCACAAAGTGTCAGACATGACTAAAGCGACTTAGCATGCACATGAGATTGTTTGAGGATAAAGTAATATGATTAAATTTGTCATTCAGAAAGATTCCATCAGGTAGCTCATAAGCCTGAAGTCAGGAAGACCAGTTGGGAAGACAAGATACTAAGCTGGTTAAGAAGCCATTAGAGGCTAAACCAGGGTGGTGATTGGGGAGGGCTTAGAATGACAGGATGTTGTGGAGATAGAGGTTTTATTTGCTGGCTCATGGACTACAGGGTGAAAGAAAGGGAGAATCTGACTTGGGTCAGAGGTCAGAGTGCAGGTCCTGCTAGTGGGGAGGCTGGAAAGATATCCTTGGTGACAACCTGGCTGTGCTCTCTCCTTAGCTCAGGGGTCTTTTGAATTGAGAGTAAGTGAAGCCAAACTCTGGCTTGCCAGGTGGCGCTAGTGGTAAAGAACCCACCTGCCAATGCAGGAGACATAAGAAATGTGGGGTTCGATTCCTGGGTTAGGAAGATCCCCTGGAGGAGGACGTGGCAACCTATTCTACTCCAGTATTCTTGCCTGGAGAATCCCATGGACAGAGGAGCCTGGTGGGCTACAGTCCTTGGGGCTGCAAAGAGTCGAACATGACTGAAGCAACTTGGCATGCACACACACGAAGACAAACCCAGCCTCTGTATCCCAACACTGAGATTTAAATCTTGAGACAAGAGTTTTGGGTGAAGCAGAAAAGTGCTATTGCTTTGCCAGGCAAAAGGGGCCACAACAGGCTAATGCCCTCAAAACTGTGTGTCCTGCAACCCAGAGGGATGGGATGGGGAGGGAGGTGGGAGGGGGGTTCAGGATGGGGGTCACATGTGCACCCGTGGATGAATCATGTCGATGTACGGCAAAAACCACCACAGTATTGTAAAGTAATTATCCTCAAATTAAGATAAATAAATTATTTTTAAAAATCAAAATAATTACATATAAAAACAAACAAACAAACAAACACTGTGTGTCCTGACCTGGGGGAGGTAGTGAGGAGTTTTACAGTAATAGTTCAAAGGGAGCATGACCAGCTCGTGGACATTCTTCTGATTGGTTGGTGGTGAGCTAAGAGGGAGTCAGCATCATCAGCCTTCTGGTTCTAACTGGTCTGGGGTCTGTGTGATCCTGGGGCAGCATAGAGTTGACTTCTCCCACCTGGTGGGGGTTTCAATATCTGCAAAACAGCTCAAAGATATTGTTATGCATATCCCTTGAGGGAGAAGACTCTTGAGAGACCCTTGGACTGCAAGGAGATCAAACCAGTCAATCCTAGCAGAAATTAATCCTGAATATTCATTGAAAGGACTGATGCTGAAGCTGAAGCTCCAGTACTTTGGCCACCTGATGCAAAGAACTGACTCACTGGAAAAGACCCTGATGCGAATGATTGAAGGCGGGAAGAGAAGGGGACGACAGAGGATGAGTTGGTTGGACGGCATCACCAACTCGATGGAAATGAGTTTGAGTAAGGTCTGGGAGTTGGTGATGGACAGTGAAGCCTGGTGTGTTGCAGTCCATGGGGTCACAGAGTCAGACATGGCTGAGTGACTGAACTGGACTGAGGGGAACCAGGATCCTGCCCAAGGCTGCACTATTGTTTCTTGACTGCTCCTCCCTTGTTTCCCATCCAACTCCCATCTCTCCCTAATTAGTATGTTTGAACAACTCAGGGAAGGTCCGGGAGGCTGAAGGAAGCCTATTTCCTGTAATCAAGAAAAGCAGAAAGTCTTTTGTGCCCGGGAACCCCACAGAGTCCTGCTCGGTAGCATTTCCTGCTTTCTGGGGATTGCCCTTGCTCTCCACATAAAAGATGTACCTTCAGCAAGGGTTCTAGAAGCAGAACCTGAGACAGAGAATCTTGGGCAAGTGGTTTACTGTGGGAGAGTTGTCAGGAGAAGAAAGAGTGCAGGAGAAGGATGGAGCAGAGGAGAACGTTAAGAAAGGAGATAGTCTCACCTGCCCACCAGCTTCAGCTGGACCCCACAGGAAGCTCTGCAGCTTGACTGCCCCACACAGTTCGCTGTGCCTTGAGGCAAGGGATCTGCCTTTTGTACTTCTCCTGCAGCAGTGAGTCATGAGTCTGGGCTGCCTGGGGGTGATGGGGTAAGGTGTAATCTTCCTTTCCAGATGGTTCCATTAGGCCAAGAGCAATTCTCTGGAGAAGGGGGCAGTTGTGAGTTCTCAGCCACCACTGTTCCCTGCAGCTGGGGAAGTGGTGTATTGGCCCAGAAAAGAGGATGTGGGCGAGGCACCACTGGTGTCCATTATAAGGGTCAGTGTTGTGATCGGTCTGCTTAACATCTTTCCCCAGCCAGGGAACCGGTGCAACTGAACTTCTGCTCTGCATGCGTAAATGCCTTTAGGCTATGAGCTCTGGTAATTACTAACAGGCTAGTGTTTGAAAGTGAAAGTGTTAGTTGCTCAGTCATGTCCCACTCTTTGCGATCCCATGGATTGTAGCCTACCAGGCTCCTCTGTCCATGGGGATTCTCCAGGCAAGAATACTGGAGTGAGTAGCCATTCCCTTCTCCAGGGAATCTTTCCGACCCAGGGATCGAACCTGGGTCTCCTGCACTGCAGGCAGATTCTTTACTGTCTGAGCCTCCGGGGAAGCCCCTAGTGTTTGGGAGATCTTGTTTTCTTGTTAGGGCATCCCAGGTGGCTCTAGTGGTGAAGAAACTGTTTGCCAGTGCAGGAGACATAAGAAATGTGGGTTTGATCCCTGGGTAGGGGAGATCCCCTGGAGGAAGGCATGGCAACCCACTCCAGTATTCTTGCCTGGGAAATCCCACGGACAGGGAAGCCTGGTGGACTACAGTCCATGGGGTTGCAAAGAGTCAGACACGACCGAAGCAGCTTAGCACACAAGCTTATTTTCTCGTTAAAGGATCCTAGGATATGGCATTGTGCACATGTGGACTGCTGAAATGGAGGCCAGAAGGAAGTCCATAGAGCCTTTGACCTACAGAGAGACAGAGAAAGAGAAGGAGAGATGAATAGGAAAAGCAAGAAAGACCCATAAGACAGGTAGCACACAGAGATGTGCCTCACACCATATTTACTGAAGACCCCCCCTCATAATTTATGTACTTCTCAAAGGACCCAGTTGGTGCTATTTATTTCATCTCTGGCTCTGTGATCTTCTGTTCCCTGCACACTGGATTTGATTGAGATTAGACAAATTACTGTTTCTTTGAAAAAGGAAACTTCTGAAGCAATCACTGAATGTCACACATGATAAATTTAATTTCTCACATAGGTACTGTTTACCTCTTTAAAGTCAGTATAAATGATTAAATGGGAATAACTTATATAACTCAAAGCAAACACATACACACATACCAAAACTTTAGATGAATGGCTTGGCTGCCCGCCACCAGAAATCTATTTCCCTTTTATTATTTGGAGTAAACACAAAATTAAATCAACACCATCAAGGGTTTGCCCACTTGGAAAGGATATTGCATTCCAGAGCGGTCCAAAGGTTACACTACTCATCACAATTGTATATTGTTTTCTCTAAAGTCCACGGAAAGATAACGGTTATTTTCTTCCTTCATACCAGCTTTCCAGCACTCCTTTTTCTTCTGAAAGGGAGAAGCACATCTTTTGTGCATTTTGCAAACTATCCCTCTTTAGGTAATCCTCCTACTGCTAAGCTTATCTATTTGCTGCTGTGGTTCTACCATGTTTTGTCATTGCAGCCTGAATGGACTAAGGCATCCTCCATTTCAGAAATAGAGAAGACACTCATGAAAACCATTCAGACTATCGCCATTCCTATACTGGACAGATAACTACATTAAGAATGAGCTACTGGAGGTCAGAGGTTATGTGTTGACCAGATGACCACAAATAAATGATTTCTAAATATGTGTTGGATGCCATCCCATTGAGTGAGCTAATTAAGTCCTAAAATTAAATGCTAGTGGAGTTTCTCACTTCTATCAAGATTAATACTCAAGATGCTCCCATGTATATATGTTCTGTATATATTTAAAACTTACAAAGTCACCCTCTGTTATCTGAAGTGTAATGAAAAAAATGAAGATTCAGGAAATCCTGCCTTGTAGTGATAGATTTTTAACCCATGTTTGAGCTTCAGTTTCTGTATTTCTAAAGTGATAATTGTTAGACTTGTCACACAGAATCTCTGGGAGCATTTAAGGAGATATAAATGAAAAGAAATTTTGTAAACTTCTGAGTGATGTTCAAATATTAAAAACTAGGAGACTTTAAAGAATTATACGTTTAAGGTATCTTTTATACCATCATCTAGGAAATATATACTTGTAACAAAAATACAGCAAAGTAAACAAAAACGAAGGGGGAAACAATGATAGATTTTAAGTGTTTCTTAGATTAAAAGTGATACTCTTTGAGTGGGATGATATAGTGGATTGAATGGTGGCACCTCAAAAGATAAGTCTGAGTCCTAGCCCCTGATTCCTTGAATGTGATCTTATTTGGGAAAAGGGCCTTTGCATATATAGTTAAGTAAAAGATTTTAAGATGACATTGTTCTAGATTAACTGGGTGAGTTCTTTTTTTTTTTTTTTGCATTTATTTTTATTAGTTGGAGGCTAATTACTTTACAATATTGTAGTGGTTTTTGCCATACATTGACATGAATCAGCCATGGATTTACATGTGTTCCCCATCCCGATCCCCCCTCCCTCCTCTCTCCCCGTCCCATCCCTCTTGGTCTTCCCAGTGCACCAGCCCTGAGCACTTGTCTCATGCATCCAACCTGGGCTGGTGATCTGTTTCACCCTTGATAGATTAACTGGGTGAGTTCTAAATTCAAAGACAAGCACCTTTATTAGAAGAGGAGAAATAGTGGGGAAATGTAAGGGAAGGCCACGTGAATATGGAGGCAGAGATTGGAGTGATGTGTCTATAAGCCAAGGAATGCTAGTAGCCACCAGAAGCTGGAAGAGGCAAGAAAGGAGTTTTTCCTAGAACCTTTAGATGGAGCATGACCCTACTAACACTTTGATTTCAGACTTCTGGCCTCTGAAACTGTGAGATAATACCTTTTTATTGCTATAAGCCACTCAGTTCATGGTAATTCATTCTGGCACCCTAGGAAACTAATAAAGATGCTCACCATAAAGAAAGCCCTATGAATTTCATCATGTCAGAGAGTGAGCAGAGCATTGAAAGACAAAGGAAGCATGTGCTGGCAATCTGCAGTGCATGGTTTTTTTTTTAAATGAAAAAGCTTATTTTCTGTTTCTTTTAAAGGAGAATAGTCACTTTAAATGAATCAAAAGAAAACAGCAATAAAAACTATAATAAAGTCAAGTTAGGAGTAGGTTGAGAAGCAAAGTAACCACAGCAAATAATAAGATTAGGTCAGTTGAGTGGCCTTATCTTGTATTAAGGAAAGATTTTTGGCATAGAATTAAGTAGGTAAGCATTTCCTCTTTAAAGTGGAACATGGGAATAAAAGAAGAAAGGGATTAGGAATGCAAACAGTTAAGGAATAGAGGACAAAAACCCAATAAATTCAGAATTTATACCACCTTTGGCTCAGACTTTGTTCTTTTTCTTTCTTTTTTTTTTTTTTGGTTCTTTTTCTTTCAATTTTACATTTACGTGCTCAGTCGCTTCAGTATTGTCTGACTATTTGTGACCCTATGTACTGTAGCCCGCCAGCCTCCTCTGTCCATGGGATTTCCCAGGCAAGAATACTGGAGTGGGTGGCCATGCCCTCCTCCAGGGGATCTTCCCAACCCAGGGATTGAACCCATGTCTCCTGTGTCTCCTGCATTGCAGGCGGATTCTTTACCCACTGAGTCATCAGGGAATTTAAACATTTTAATAAAAAAATTGATTCTTATCAAGTAAAGTTGAAAAAAATTCACTGATTTGGGTGAGTCTAGGCAAAGGAAATCCTTAGCTATTTGAGCAATCTTATTGTAGTACCTGGCACCTACAGCTTAACCAGTAGAAACCCAAACTATAATATGGATTTTTCCCTGTTCTGGGACTAATCTCTTGGCCAGAGGATATTTAAAAGAAGTCCTGCCCAAAGGCAAAAGTCACCTTAAAGTCTGCCTGATTTCTATTTTATTAATCCTCAGTCCTCAATGTCTTCTTTTGTATTCATTTGGTACATTATTATGGTTGTTTTGTTCTTCAAAAGAATAATAAGCACTGATTACCTCTTAGGCACTTATGTTTTCATAGATACCATTTGATCTTCATGGTAATCTTGGGATCTTGATAATCTTGATTTTCAAGAAAATCCCTATTGTATACTCTCAGAAACCAAGAAACTATGACATTGGAGGTACAGTGTTTTGAGTGAAAGTCAAATGGACTTGGAGTAGATTTCTGGCTCCATGCCCAGAAATAAGCTGCATGACTTTGGACAGATAAGTTATGTAACCTCTCTAGGCCTCAGGGTTCTCACATGTAAAATGGGTCATACTCCATTTTATTGTGTTCTAAGGAGCCTTTTGTTTTCACTTCTAATTTTAATGTTTGAAATGGAAGTGTATCTTATAACTGCCATCTTATATTTTTCACCCTATAAAACTGCTATTAAATTGATCATGTCTTATCATTGATGGGCTTTCCAGGTGGCTCAGCAGTAAAGAATCTGTGTGCCACAAAGACAGAAATATAGATCAATGGAACAGAATAGAAAGCCCAGAGATAAATCCACGAACCTATGGACACCTTATCTTTGACAAAGGAGGCAAGGATATACAATGGAAAAAAGACAACCTCTTTAACAAGTGGTGCTGGGATAACTGGTCAACCACTTGTAAAAGAATGAAACTAGAACACTTTCTAACACCATACACAAAAAATAAACTCAAAATGGATTAAAGATCTAAATGTAAGACCAGAAACTATAAAACTCCTAGAGGAGAACATAGGCAAAACACTCTCCGACATAAATCACAGCAGGATCCTCTATGACCCACCTCCCAGAATATTGGAAATAAAAGCAAAACTAAACAAATGGGACCTAATGAAACTTAAAAGCTTTTGCACTACAAAGGAAACTATAAGTAAGGTGAAAAGACAGCCTCAGATTGGGAGAAAATAATAGCAAATGAAGAAACAGACAAAAGATTAATCTCAAAAATATACAAGCAACTCCTGAAGCTCAATTCCAGAAAAATAAATGACCCAATCAAAAAATGGGCCAAAGAACTAAACAGACATTTCTCCAAAGAAGACATACAGATGGCTAACAAACACATGAAAAGATGCTCAACATCACTCATTATCAGAGAAATGCAAATCAAAACACAATGAGGTACCATTACACGCCAGTCAGGATGGCTGCTATCCAAAAGTCTACAAGCAATAAATGCTGGAGAGGGTGTGGAGAAAAGGGAACCCTCTTACACTGTTGGTGGGAATGCAAACTAGTACAGCCGCTATGGAAAACAGTGTGGAGATTTCTTAAAAAACTGGAAATAGAAACTGCCATATGACCCAGCAATCCCACTTCTGGCATACACACCGAGGAAACCAGATCTGAAAGAGACACGTGCACCTCAATGTTCATCACAGCACTGTTTATAATAGCCAGGACATGGAAGCAACCTAGATGCCCATCAGCAGATGAATGGATAAGGAAGCTGTGGTACATATACACCATGGAATATTACTCAGCCGTTAAAAGAATTCATTTGAACCAGTCCTAATGAGATGGATGAAACTGGAGCCCCTTATACAGAGTGAAGTAAGCCAGAAAGATAAAGAACATTACAGCATACTAACACATATATATGGAATTTAGAAAGATGGTAACGATAACTCTATATGCAAAACAGAAAAAGAGACACAGAAGTACAGAACAGACTTTTGAACTCTGTGGGAGAAGGTGAGGGTGGGATGTTTCGAAAGAACAGCATGCATATTATCTATGGTGAAACAGATCACCAGCCCAGGTGGGATGCATGAGACAAGTGCTTGGGCCTGGTGCACTGGGAAGACCCAGAGGAATCGGGTGGAGAGGCAGGTGGGATGGGGGATCGGGATGGGGAATACGTGTAACTCTATGGCTGATTCATGTCAATGTATGACAAAACCCACTGAAATGTTGTGAAGTAATTAGCCTCCAACTAATAAAAAAAATTAAAAAAAAAAAAAAAAGAATCTGTGTGCCAATGCAGGATATGTAAGAGATGTGAGTTTGATTCCTGACTCGGGAAGATCCCCTGGAGAAGGAAATGGCAGCACACTCCAGTATTCTCCCCTGGAGAATTCCATGGACAGAGGAGCCTGGTGGGCTACAGTCCATAGGGTCACAAAAGAGTTGGGATAGCATTTGAAGGATTTAGTAATGCATACCCTCCAGGGTTCTTAGAAAGCCTGAAGATTATGTATGTAAAGTGCTTGGTACTGACTCAGAGCTTAAGAAATGTTGGTTTTTATTATTTAAGCAACTTGACCATAGACTGTATTACTAGTAAGTGGCAAAGCCTAGATTGGAACCAAGTTTGTAATAGTAGTTATGAGCTTCTTCTTTTCTAGGCCAAAATTCTAGCCCCAGATAGTGAGGGAACCAGCTCATTACATTAGCTTCGAGTCTGTCCACCATATTATGATCCACACTCCCTGATTTTCATTACTTTGCCTGTTCATCTTAATTCCTAATATCTTCACCAGGCATAAATTATGTTGATCCATCACCATTTAAAATTTGAAATTGTAATCTTTAAATCAATGTACATAAGACTTGCATAATTATAATATTAAATGATTATATTAATAATTAAATTATTATATTAATTGTTATATTAAATTGTCATATTCTTTTCTGAATGCTGAGTTCTAGGATAATAAGAACTAGGTGATAAATAAAACAGGCTAAAAGGCAAATAGATAAATCTTAAAATTATTGAGATGAAGTTAAGCCTGTAGCCTGTTCCAATGTTCTCTTTTTGTGCTTTTCCTCCCAGAGGGAATCAACAATTCATCATTGCACTTGTGATAGGTGTTCATGTTCCTCTACTCACTGAAAGTGACTCTGAGCTGAGGAGGGGAGTGTGGCCAAGAATCTCAAGTACAAAATTGTTGTAGTAGACATTTACTGTTATTATTATTATCAATTGCCTGCCCAGCAGCCAATCTTTCTTCTTTTCCATTGGAGAAACTCTGTCCTCCCTCAGTCCTTGTGATTTGTTACAGGTAGGATTCATCTTAGGGTTGATTGAGAAACTGAGGCCTAAGCAATCAGCATATTTTATCCCTTTGGCCACTACATTTGGTTCAGGGATGAGCAATTTTTTTTTTTACCTAATCTAGTTTGACTTTTAACTTTCTAATACTTTTAATTGAAAGAGTCCCTCTTCACTAACATAATTGGAAATCAAGACCAATTGGTATTTGGGGACACACCCAGTAGCTGCAGGTAAACATTGGAAATAAACTCTTATGAGGACTAAACTAAACCCAATGAGGAATTGATGGGAAGAGTTTTTCAGGGTCCCCTGGCACCATCAAGGAAGAGGTTTGTTCTGATAGACTGACCCAAGTGTAAAATCAGCCAGGCAGGTATTTTTATTAGCAGTGAGGTGATTGAGGTCCCATAAATCAATAACCTTTATTTAAACCACACAGATCCCTCTTCTTGAATCCAGTGTTTGCCAACCAGTCATTTGGACTTAATTTAGCCTTTCTTTTCTTGGAAGGGAGTACGTATAGCAAGTGACACCCTGCTCTGGGAGGTATTTGGTAGGGTAGTGTGCAGGAATAAATGCATGGTCTGGTTTACAAGTGAACCTTCTGTGAATCTGATTGTCACAAGCCAGTTCAACTGGTGAGCTCAACCTTGGATAATTTTAACTCATTTGAATTTCTGAACCTGCACATTTGAAAATCACATCCAAAACAGAAATGTCTAGTGGCAAGCAAAAAATCCCCTTAAAGTTTGCCTAAAAATAGCAGATCTAAAAATTACTTTTGTTGTCTTCTCTTGAGGGAGGAATGGGCTTGGTGTTTGTTCTTTGAAATGTGTTTCACTCATCTAAGATCCTGGATACATGGTGTGGGGTAACAGTGGGGGTTTGGGAGCTGACTGATTTATTTACTTTTCCCCCAAGACCTCAGCCACTAAACAGTGATCCTTTGTGTGGCTGCTGAGATGTCAGTTATGAAAAATAGCCATCCAAGCCCTGGTAAGATGTTCTAAGATCTTACTTGATAAAGTGATTCACTCTTTCAGAAAGTTTGTATCGGTGACTACCCTGATAGGACATGAGGTTCTAGAGAAAGAGGTGGAGTGTTGAATCTCTAACTTATTTTACAGTAGAGCTTGTTGCAGCATCTTCAAGATAAAAAATGCCATTTAGAAGACATTTCTCTTCATTAAGATGATATTCCTATGCAATTTGGAAATACTAAGCTATTCATAGACTTGCTCCTATTTTTGCTTATTAAGTACAACAAACGCTTTAATATTTACTATGTACATAGCATGGGTTAAGTAAATTTTCCTTTTTACACAACCTAAGTGCAAGATACTGTCAAAGTAATTTCATAATCATTTCATAAGCCAGATAAAGGCACTTACCATAAAGGTTGTAATGTTTTTTAAATGTCAGAGCAGAAACTGAACAATTATAAGGGGGCACATTTTATTAATTTATCATTCTTACTATGACATTAACTTCCTTCCTCCAAATTGCTCATTTGACATTTTTCCAATCTGGACTGTGTGAAGAACTTCACAATGAATATTGCCTTATTTTTTCTTCTTCCTTTTTTCAGTGTTTTTTTTTTTTTTTAAACCATACAAAGTATAAATACTTTCTTGTCATAAAAAGTTTTCAAATGATAAAAAAACAAATAACCCCTTTTATTCCTACCCAATTTTGCACCCATTTCCAGAAGTTACACAGGTAACTGTTTAGTGTATCTACTTTCAGCCCCTTCTCTATGCAGTTATGAAAAAATATGTGCATATATCAGTGTATGATTTTATTTTTGGCATGTGTGTTTGTAAATTGGATCATAGTGTATGTATTGCTTTGCAACTTGCCTTTTTCACTCAACGGGCTGTGTTAGATAGGGATTTTTCCCTATCAGCTCACATGGATTTATTCATATAATCATTCAACAAATATCTATTGAGCACTCCTGTGGATTTTATTGCTGTTCAGCAAATATGCACTCTCCTTTCCCCAACTCCTCAGGGGAGCAGTCTATTTCCCTGTCCCATTGATGTGGAGCTTGCTCATATGACTTACTTAGGCCGATGGAATGTGGATGATAAGAAGTGACCACATGCCAGATCCTATGAGACGCTTTTAGAGGCATTGCAAGCTTTTCTAGCCTTCTTGAGCTCCTACCTTCCATTAAAAGAATAAAACATTTCCCATATTCTTCAGTTTGGTCTCTAGCATAGGAAGATACTTGGAGTAAATATGAACCCAGGCCACAGCCTGAAACAGAGTTAATATAGCTGACTATAGATGCTCAGTTGTGTCCAACTCTTTGCAACCCTATGGACTGTAGCCTGCCAGGCTCCTCTGTCCCTGGAATTTTCCAAGCAAGAATACTGGAGTGAGTTGCCACTTCCTACTCCAGGGGATCTTCCTGACCCAGGGATCAAACCTGCGTCTCTTGCTTCTCTTGCATTGGTAGACAGATTCTTTACCACTAGGGCCACCTGGGAAGCCCTGGAGAACCTTAAGCAATACATAAACATTTGTTGCTGTAAGTCACTGAGATTTTGGACTTTTTATAACTCGGCCCAATCACTGCAAAATCTGACTGATATAAATACTTGCTGTTTGCCAGGTATTTCTTTGGATGCTGGGAAAACAAAAATCCCTGCCTACATGGACTTTACATTGAAAAGCTGGTTAGTACAGCAAGTCCCTTACATATGAAGGAGTTCTCTTCTGAGAGCACGTTCGTAAGTCTAATTTGTTCATAAGTCTAACCAAGTTAGCTGAGGTGCCCAGCTAACACAATCAGCTATTTATCGCTGCTTGTATGCTTGCTTCAGGGCATCCTGGACTTGAAATATAGATATTGTACTACTGTACTCTACACAGTACTGTACACCAAAGTACACAGAAGCACACACACACTTGTAGAGGATGCGTGCGTGTGTGTACTCCATACATGTGAACTGACTGACGTGATTGGACAGGTGAGTGCACCTTCGTGTTTTTGAAACTTCGCAACTTGAAGGTTCATGGGTAGGGGACTTACTCTATTCCATGGAATGGTTGAGCCAGGGTAGTAGGCCTTTTTCAGTCTCAGAGGCCTTTTGTAAAAAGTGCTTAGCATGCAATGTCTGTGCATCCTCAACACTTCTGCTGTCCCCATCCCCTCCTTGCCATCACTGTTGGCACCTGGCTGTTCCTCCCCTCTTGACCTTCCGCCTTGACTATGGAAGAACCCATGGCTCTCCTTTAGGTCCGGCCCATTCTCAGATGTCTCAGACATTATGATAAGTGCATTTTCTAGCCATGACCTTGCCTCATGCAAAACTCAGTAATCCTTTTTCCTGCTTTCCAAAACACAAAGTCTGGCTTTCAATGTTTACCCCCTCTCAACTTTCCAACTGCATCCTTTCCTTAGTCCTGCACCCCCGTGTTTTGTCAGAGCAGCCTGCTTACTGCCCAGGGCACACATCTTGTAGTGAACTTTGTGGTGAGTTATTCAGAATTTCCCTTCAGGACGGGGGTACCCCCTACCCCAGCTGCCGGGAGTGTTGGTGGATGATGGTTCCCATGTTGTCCTTCAGATGAAGAGACTCACCTCATCCAAGGTTCATATTCCTTTCCCAGGGACAGTCTACATCCAATAACTGGTCAAAAGTGGGCAGAGGATGCTATAAAGACCCATCCCCCTTGTTGCAAGGCAAGGCAACTCTGAAATGTCATTCAAGTTTCAGAACAATCCATGACATTGACTCAGGCCTTCTATATGTGTGACTATATTGCAGCCCTGGGCTTCCTAGGTGGTTCAGTGGTAAAGAATCTGCCTGCCAATACAGGAGACACAGGTTTGATCCCTGGGTCAGGAAAATCCCCTGGAGGAGGAAATGGCAAACCACTCCAGTATTTTTGCTTGGAAAATCCCATGGGCTACAGTCCATGGGGTTGCAAAGAGTCAGACACAACTAAATAACAACAGCATATTGCGGCCCAACACCTTCCTTTACTTAATCCTTCTTCCTTGACTCCGCCACAGGATACTCCATAACATATTTTCAGAATGCTAAACTACATCCCAGAGTCTGCATCCTGGGAAACCTGACATAAAATACACCCTGTAGGTCCTTGAAACTTTCCCATACTTTGGGGCCTTTGATCACATTATTCTCTTCGCCTAGAACACCCTTCCTATAATCCTCAGCTAGTTAAAACTACCCAGACTTCATGGCCTCCTCCTCATATCATCTATCCAGGTAGGTTTTCCTGACTGTTGAAACCAGAAGCCACTGGTCTCCCATTGAAAGGCCACCAGCAATGTTCTTTTCATCCTTCTGTTATGGTGCTATGGGAGCTGGTAGGTTGTCAGGGAAAAGCTTGGACTTTGGAGTCAAGCCGACTGGGATTCCTTTACTTACTACCTGTCTAACCATGAGCTCCTTAGTTTTTCTCATCAATAAAATAAGAAAAAAAGACTACCTCATAAGATTGCTGTTGGCATTAAATGGAATAACACAGATAAAGTGTCTGGTGCATAGGAGATGATCAAGTGTGAGATCGTCCCATGTTCTCTTTTCTTCTTCCTTTTATCATATCTTGCATCTACATTGATTATGCCCATCATTGTCATTTGTGGACTTGTCTCATCTGCCTATGGGCTTGCTAGAGGCTGGAATATGCCTTGCTTATCTTTGTATTCACACACTGTTTAGCACAAAGAGCTTCATAAATGTTGTTGACCTGAATGCCACTCCTGGGCAAACATTTCAGGTTTGTTTTTGGAACCAAGAATTTCCGTGTTGTATCCCAGAATTGATCACACAGATAAGGTAGTCCAGAATTTCTATTTATGGATCCTCAATAGGAACTATAGCTGCAGAGAGTTCTACCAGCCCTTTGGTTGGCCCTGTCTCTCACAGCAAGCACCATATGAGAAACCAAACCTCAAACAAAGGTGCTTTTTGAGAGTCTTGACTCAGATAACAGCTAAGGAATTTCAAGGCAAACCATACACATCTGTGTTCCTATGACTAGCATTTCTCTCAGCCTAATTTTTTTTAATGACCACAGTTGAGAATTCTAAAATAATTTTAAAGATGAGCTCCAGAGCAAGAAGTGACCAAGTTAGCAAGCACCTAGCATAATGGTTTAGTCGATAAGTCATGTCCGACTCTTTGTGACCACACGGACTGTAGCCCACCAGGCTCCTCTGTCCATGGGATTTGCCAGGCAAGAATACTGGAGTGGGTTACCATTTCTTCCTCCAAGGATTGAACCTATGTCTCTTGCATCTCCTGTATTGGCATGCAGGTTCTTTTCCATTGAGCTACCAGGGAAGCCGGTCTAAAGCTAGATGACCCTTCAAAGTTGTCCCCAGTTGGGCTAAGGTGATCAAGCTTTTACACCCTTTCCTCAATCAGTCACTGTATGTGAGATGTCCCCAGAAATAGTGTGATTTTGGATGAGGTGGTTCTCTGCAGCTGAGGCAGAGCCTAAAGGGGCTGAGGGTTGTTTGCTCACTGCACTCACACAGCTAGGGTATTAAGTCCTTCCTTGTAGGGGGACTGGGAGGTGCAGCACAATATTCTCAGTCCTTTGCGCCCTACCCCTGTCCCCCATTCCCTCTCCTGTCATCTCTTTATGTCCCCACAGTAGGGCTTCCCTGCTGGTCCAGTGGCTAAGGAGGCCTGGGTTCAATTCCTGGTCAGGGAACTAGATCCTATATGCTGCAAATAAGAGTTTGCAGACAGCAATTAAAGATCCTGCATGCTGCATCTAAGACCTGGTACAGACAAATAAGTTTTTAAAAAAATAGATATACCCCTAAGCAGTAAAGTGCTTGTAGTCGCCATTCTTTACTCATGCTACATTTTCTCTTAGAATGTTGCTCCTCTTCTTTCTTGTACTAACTTTCATTCATTCTTTATGATGAATCTCTGGGCATTATCTCCACTAAGATGTTTTTCTGGACTCCTCAAAACAAGATCAGATGTTTCTCCATAGCATTTACAAATTATCTCTCACCTCATACTTTTTTGCTGTGCTGTTGCTGTGCATCTCTTTATGTGTCTGCCTCTCATTCCAAACTGGGAGCCCCATCCAGGGCCCAGCACCTGGGAATGTCTGACTCTGATAACAGGGGTTCTGTTCATGTATGTTAAATGAATGGTTGGGTGGAAGAATGATAGCGCTGGGATGTGAGTGTGTAGTCCTATTGGCTAAGAAATTGCCAAGTAGGTCAGTGATAACATCACGTGTGTTTATTCAGACTATTACACTTGCAATAACCAGTCTCTTAAATCCTCTGCATCCTCTTGAATTTGGCTGACTGACTGTTTTGCAAAATGAACAGCAGATATAGTGCTTTCTGAGCTGCTGTTTCCCAACCTACCAGTTGGTACATTTTGATGGGTCACAAAGATGTTCTTGGTGTGTCACAATACCCTTGGTTTCCTCATTCGTTGTTATCAATTTTTGACCAACAGTGTGGGATTGGTGGTAATGTCAGAGAGAAAAGGCGGGACAGCACAGGCACATGTGTGAGTGGCTGAAGGTCAGGTATTTGGGATGTGGGTGGCTATAGAGCTGAGTCAGCAAAGGGCTGGATAGGATGGAGTAGGAGGCGAAAGGTAGTGCACTCTGCCTGTCTCTATATCCTACTTTGCACAAGGTTGGTGACAATAGATAGAGATTTCCAATGACTGCAAATGATGTTGCAATGGAAATCTCCTAGTGTGGAATCAAGTACCATCACTGAGTCAGGATGAGCTGAGGACGGAAAATGAAGCACAGCATGAGCTGAGGATGTAGACCACTCAGAGAGGCTTTTACTTAGTAAAAGGGAACATTTGCTCTGTATATGTCTGCGCAATGAATGCTCACATGTTAGAACCCTCGTGGTCGCAAATGATAGAAACTTGCCTGGAATCACCTTAGGCAAGTGGGAATTTATTGGCTCATGTAGAAAACCCTGGTAAGGGCAGAGAGGCAGCTGACTTCTGGGAGTAGAGTGACAAGGCTAGTCCCCCATTAGGGTGGAGACTGCTGGTTTCTCTGTGTCTGCTTTCCCCTTTCAGACAGGTTTTCCCGAAGATTGGATCATTGATGACAGCAACTGCCAGCTCTCATTGTTCTGTATTTCATTCATTCAATTCATGAAACAAACATCCATGGAGCACCTATTACATGCCAGACATTATTCTAGATTCTGGAATAGCAGGAGAAGAAAGATAGAGAAAAAACCCTCTTTATATTCCAGGGGAGGAAATTCAGACACTAAACAAAAGTAAAAAGGGATATTTGATACTATATGAGAAAGGAATAAGGGCTATGGAAGGAAAAAACAAACAGAGAAGGGGATAGGGTGTTCTAGGGGTTGGGGGGTGATGTTGTAATTTTTTAAAAAATTTTTATTTTGTTGAAGTATGCTCAGTCGCTCAGTCATGTCTGACTCTTTGCGACCCCATCAACTGTAGCCTGCCAGGCTCCTCTGTCCATGGGATTTCCCAGGCAAGAATACTGAACTGGGTGGCCATTTCCTTCTCCAGGGGGTCTTCCCGACCCAGGGACCCAACTCATGTCTCCTGCATCTCCTGCGTTGCAGGCAGATTATAGTTGTTTTATAATTAATTTCTCCTGTGTTAATTTCTGCTGTACATCAGTGACTCAGTTGTACATATACATATATATTCTTTTCCACATTTTTTCTACAATAGTTTATCACAGGATATTGAGTATAGTTCCCTGTGCAATACAGTAGGACGTTGTTGTTTATTCATTCTATATATTGATATAATAGTTTGTATCCACTAATCCCAAACTCCTAATCTATCCTTTCCCCACCTTAATCTGCCCCTCCCCCTTGGCAACCACAATTCTGTTCTCTATGTCTATGAGTCCATTTCTGTTTTGTAGATAAGTTAATTTGTGTCATATTTTAGATTCCACATATGAGTGACATCATATGGTATTGTCTTTCTGTTTCTGACTTACTTCTCTTAGAACTATACTCTCTAGGTCCATGATGTTGCAGTTTAAATAGCGCAGTCAGGGAAGCCTTCTGAGGGAAATGACATTTGAACAAAGATTGGAAGGAAGAGAGGGGGTGAGCCATGAAGGCAACTGGAGTTGGAGATAATGGCAAGGGCAAAGGACGTGAGGTGGTTGTGCACTTGGCATGTGTGAGGAACACCAGTAAGGCCACTGAGACTGAACTGGAGTGAACCGTAGGAACAGTAGTGGGAGATAAAGCCAAGGAGGTAAGGCAGATGACATGGGGCTTTGTGGGTCATTGTGAAGACTTTGACTTAGAGTACGAAGTGGGCAACCACTAGAGGGTTTGGCAAAGAAGAGTAACATTATCTAATCTTCATTTAGCCCTGGCTTCTGTGTTGAGAATGAGCTATAGAGAGACAAGTGTGGAAGTAGGGAGACCAGTTGCCTACTATAATAATCCAGGTGAGAAATGATAGGAGCATGGAGCAGGTTTGCTTTCTGAGAGGGACCGCTCCAAATAAAGGGGAAATGGGGGCGTGAGGTCATCTCTCTGATCACAGGTATGGCTGGTTGCCACCATGAGAGCACCTGGGCTGAGCAGGAGAAGGAGTTGTTTATCTTAAATGTGGAGAGCTGTTTCTAGAAAAAGGAAAAGTGGGAGGCAGACCACAGTAGCCTACTTTAGCCATTGTTTACTCAAGATTGCCTCAACGTTTTAGAAGCATTCTCCTGCCTTTGCCTATGTGTTTGACTAGATCTTGGAAAAATTCATTGCCTGTAACTCACAAATATGTTCCACTATACCCAGGGACTGGTCTATGGAAAGCAGAGCTAAGGCTTTTGTGGAGAACTGAGCTATGAGTAGATTTCATCCTGGCACAAAGTCTTTTAGAGTCCTTGTTCCCTTTGTTAGAGAAGTTTACCTTGTTGAAGTATAGCTTACTCAATTTCTTATTTACTGTCACAACAAATGACCTAAATGGTTTCATATATGTGTGCCTGGTTTTCTCAAAAACTACCTCTTTAGAATGCCATCCCGATTCTCTGAAAAGAGAGAACGTGTGACAAACCGTGTTGCTTCAGAGTGAAACTTGAAAATGCTGGAAGGAAATTTAGAAATCTAAAGAGTGAAATAGACTCTTCCAAAATTGCTGTTATAATTACAATGAAAGAGTCTAAATAAATAAATGGTCTCCCTTTCACATGCCTGGGTGGTCTTTTATATTTAACTATGATACAAACACAATGAATGATACTTGAACAGTGGACTCTTTTATCTCATTTTTTTTCCCCACAGAGGTATGATATGATGACATCTGCAACCATTTAAGATGAAATTCAGTACAAAACATATATCTCATCATCTGAATGCCTTCCCACCTCAACTTTTATATTTATTATAATAATCTTGGTTTAGATTGAATTTAACACTATCATCTTAAATCCTGGAGGGAGAAGCTGAGTATTTCTCCTTTGTTTACAAGCTTACCTACATATGTCCTTTCTAGAATAAAAGTTTAAACTTTGTCTCTATTGCTGTACTCTCTGGGTACCACAAAATGCACCCAGATGGAAATAATTCTTGTTAAGGCACCGTTCTGTTCACTGCTGATTCTGTGATCTCCATCTTCTGACAAACAAAAGAAGATGTGTAATCTATGTATAAGGTATGAAGAAAAACATGACAAGTACTCACCAAGTTAACTTTATAAATACTACTACATCTCCTGTGTATCTTTCTCTTGTTGTATCCCTTTCCTTTATTCCGGAGGCTACTACTATCCTGAATTCATCTCTATTTACTTTTCCTATTGTTTTGTGCCATTTGTTTTCCATCTTAATTGAGTGTGGATTACTTTGTGTATACAAAAATGTTATATAGCTGACAAACACTTGTGAATCTACCTTCTAGCTGAAGCAACAGACTATTACCAAGACCATTCAGTTTCTGTGTTCTTCTTTGATCTTAAAAACCACTTCCTCCAGCCCTTCCTTAATTTTTGTGTCTGTCATTTCCTTGCTTGTCTTTATAGGCTCACTCTATTTTTATGCATCCTGAAATAATACGTTCTTCAGTTTGACATTTTAAACTTCATGTAAATGTTGTAATATTGTATATATTCATCTGTGACTTGTGTTTTATGATCATTTGTGTGTGATAGTCTAGGACTGTGGGCACCAATTATCCTGGTTGGGTACTGTACAACTCTGCAGGGGGGTAGCTATTTACATTGCAGTCTGGGCAAACAAGAATTTCTGAAACTGTAATAGCATACAACTTGTATCTACTGCTAGATACAAGCATCTAGATGCTAGATAGCAAATTCCACCCCTTCCATCCAACTCTATACTCTTTTTCAATATATCTCTTTGTTTATATTTTTAATGGTTGCACTAAATATTATATTATACATATATAAGCCATCACAGTCTACTACTGTCTACATTTTATCAGTTTGAGTGTAGAATCTTATATCACTATTAAATGTTTTCCTCTCTCCATTTATAACTATCTCAAATATTTCCTCTCCATACATGGAGACCCACATCATATAATATTATCTATTTTTGCTTCAAAGTCAAACTTTAGAAAACTCAAGAGAAGCAAAGTTTATTTCATTTGCCTTTGTTTTTACTCCTTTCCCTTATTTTTTTATTCCTTGTTGATGTTTTCAGATTCCTTCTTCTACCATATCTTTACTTTTCAAGAATTTCCTTTGGTTGTTCTTTTAGAGTGGGTCTGCTGGTGACATTCTTTATCTGAGAATGTCTTGATTTCCTCTTTATTCTTAAAGAGTGTTTTAACTGGATATAGAATTCTAGTCTGACTATTCTTTTCTTTTAGCAATTGAAAAATTTTATGTAACTTTCTTATGGCCTGCATAATTTCTGATGAGAAATCCACTGCCATTTGAATTGTTTTTGCTACAGGTAAAGTGTAATTTCTCTTTCATTGATTTCAAGATTTTCCCTTGTCTTTAGTTTTCAGAATTTTTATCTCCAACCCCCCTTTTGTTGTTGCTGTTGTTGTTCAGTCACGAAGCCGTGTCCAACTCTTCATGACCCCGTGGACTGCAGCACGCCAGACTTCCTGGTTCTTCATTATATCCCAGAGTTTGTTCAAATTCATGTTCATTGAGTTGGTGATGCCATCCAACCATCACATCCTCTGCTGCCCTCTTCTTTTGCCTTCACTCTTTCCCAGCAATAGGGTCTTTTCCAATGAGTCAGTTCTTTGCATTAGGTGGCCAAAGTATTGGAGCTTTAGCTGCAGCATCAGTTCTTCCAGTGAATATTCAGGGTTGATTTCCTTTAAGACTGACTGGTTTGATCTCCTTGCAGTCCAAGGGACTCTTGAGTATTCTCCAGCACTACAATTCAAAAATGTCAACTCTTCGACACTCAGCGTTCTTTAGGGTCCAACTCTCACATCCGTACGTGACTACTGGAAAAACCATAGTGGACCTTTTTGGCAAAGTGATGTCTCTGCTTTGCAATACATTATCTAGGTTTGTGATAGCTTTCCTTCCAAGAAGCAAGTGTCTTTTAATTTCATGGCTGTGGTCACCGTCTGCAGTGATTTTGGAGCCCAAGAAAATAAAATCTGTCACTGCTTTCATTTTTTCCCCATCTATTTGTCATGAAGTGATGGGACTGGATAACATAATTTTAATTTTTTGAATGTTGAGTTTCAAGCAAGTTTTTTCACTTTCCTCTTTCACCATCATCAAGAGGCTCTTTAGTTCCTCTTCAATTTCTGCCGTTAGAGTTACATAGTCAGCCCCCAAAACATGTGGATTCAGGTACATGTATTTGTTTGGAAAGTAGGTTTTTGCTTTGGGGTTTTTCCCCCTACTTAATAACGTTTCTTAGAAAAAATAAAATTACATGAGAAGAAACACAACCTTTAACAATAATTATCTGTTAGCAGGACAATCAAATATATGAGGATAAGCCTATCTGGGTGTATCTAACATGTTATATTTGTCATCGTCATATTCATATAAATAGTGTTTTATATTGTTGATCCTATTTAATTTGGCTTGATATCCTATTTCTTTGATTTCTATTCTTTCTTTTTAAAATTCTTTCCTTCTACTTATGTCATTCCTAACTTTAAAAACATTATTTGTTTATTTTATTTCCAGTTGCACTGGTTGTTCACTGCTGCGTGGGCTTTTTCCCGCAGTGAGCGGGAGCTACTCTTTGTTATGGTGCATGGGTTTCTCATCGGGGTGGCTTCTCTTGTTGCTGACCATAGGCTCTACAACACAGACTTCAGTAGTTGCTGCGTGAAGGCTCAGTAGTTGTGGCTCACGGGCTTAGTTGCTTCTCAGCTTGTGGAATCTTCCCGGACCAGGGATCAAACCTGTGTCCCCTGCATTGGCAGGCAGATTCTTATCCACTGTACCACCAGGGAAGTCCCTACCTTCTTGAGTTACTTTTTAGCCTTTCGCCTTTTCTTTTTTTGCCCCCAGCCTTATTGAGATGTATTTGACATATTGTGTTAGTTTAAGGTGTATAATGTGTTGATTTGATACACTTATATATTGTAAAATGATTAGCACCATAGCATTAGCTAACACCTCCATCCTGTCACATAATTACCATTTCTTTTTTGTGATGAGAACATTTAAATTTTCGTCTCTTAGCAACATTCAAGCATACGATACAGTATCATTAGCTATAATCACCAGGCTGTACCTTAGATCCTCAGAATTTGTTAATCTAATAACTGTAAGTTTGTACTCTTTGACCACTATCTTTTCATTTCCCCCACCCCCAACCCCTGGCAACTGCCATTCTACTCTCTGGTTATATCAGTTTGGCCTTTTTGATTTTCATGTATAAGTGATATCATACTGTATTTGTCTTTTTTCCTGTTTGACCAGAGAATAAGTTTGTAATGGTTCATAATTATTAGAAATGTTGATAAAATTAACTGTCACAAGTGTAGGTTTCTGGTTTTGCCAGAGAACATTTCTTTTTACATTCCTCTTCTCCACCTCACACATATCCCACATAATACTGTAACCTCCACCCACATACTTTAAAGTAGTTCAACTCATGAGCTGAGTCTGAGTTGGCATGGAAGTTTTTGTTACTGCTCTAAAGCAAAATGTCCACAGTCTCTGAAAACATTGCTCTTGGTGAACTCACCCCATCCACTCCAACTGTGACAATACTCCTTCATATATAAAGAGAAGACTTAGAGCAGAGGAATGCTTTGGTGCCCTACAGAAAATGTATAATCTCAAAGCAAATGTGTTCAAATAGATAATTCTAGCCTAGAGAATGCTTGTACCGAAGCTAAGAAAATGAGAAATAAATTAGGCTATTTGTCAAGTCTGAGACTGGGAGGACAAATACCATTTTGTGAATCAGAAGTTGGATATAAGACATTCTAATTATGTGAGCTTGGATATTTTAAAGGACAAATCTTTTGGCCTGAAACCAAAGCAAACCTGCTCTAACATGGTTAGTTTATGGAATGGGCGTCACTCTTATCCTGTATCTGTATTAATATGGAGAAGGTCCTGCTCTATGACTGAATAAGAATATTCTCTCTGGAGCATACAGAGTAAAAAGCCCATATGCTTCCCTGGGGAATTTCCTTTCTTGGCTCTCAGTAAACAGTAGAGTCTTCAGTTAGTTCGTGTATATATCTGACTTTATTAGTTTCTTTTTTTCCATTTAGTTATCTTGCACCATCATTTATTGTAGTATTTTATGTCCATCCTTAGTGGCAATTTTTACAGTCTCTAACCTATAGATCTTTATATAGATCCTTCTTCCTCAAAATTGCTAAAACCATAAAAAAAATCAGAATGTAGATATTCATATCACACCATAAATCTCTGCTTTTTAAATTCCTAGGCGGATAGAATTCCAAACTACTTTAGAAGGCAGTTTGGTATCTGAAATGATTAATCTACCCATTCTTTACACATAGTTATTTATCTGAAATGTAGTCTTGAAATAGACAAGTTATCAATAGGTGCAAACCTTAACACATGAAAAACTCATTGCAACAGGGCTCCCTTCTTTGGATCTGTGATCTTATGATCTTTCAGACACTACTCTCCTCATCCAGAAAAAAATTGTTCACTTGCAATAAGCCCTTGGGCATAACATGACATTTATGATGTATAGAGTGTGTATTTCATGTTTATTTCTCATGTATTTCCTTTAGTTAAAAACTAATATGGAATCCACAACATCCAAATAAATGATTTGACATATTTTATACAACACATGTTCAAATAATTAATTTTCTCATGGGAATGTCATACCATTTAACTCATAGTTATTAGCCAAGTATTTGTGCAGTAGTTTGTAATGAATATATGCATAATCACAGATTGCCCTATTTTCTTTGTACTCAAATATAATTTAAAGGGACAGAATCAGGGTGCAGCGGACTTCACATTGTTTAATGCTGGTTGCATATTAGGCTTTCAATAATTCCTTGTTGGATGAATAAACTTATGACTGACCAGTCTGGCAGATTTGATCAAGTTCTGTGAGTTTAGGCTTTTGGTTAGTCTTATTGGAGGCTTATAATTATATTAACACAACTGACTGTGTATGATATGTTTTGAAAATATTTGGTTGCCCAAGTGTAGCAAATAATCATGGATATATGTGAGCAAAAGATGATGTAAAAACCAATTTACATGCATCAAGTAGGGAACACCTGTACTGGTCAGATTATTCCCAGTAGCAGGTAACAAAAATAAGGTAAAACTGCTTTAAAATTAAGGAAATCTATTACCATGCCCAAAGGTAATGCAAGCTCCAGGCACCATTCTCTCAGTTCTCTTGGCTCTGCTTTCCTTTGTGTGTTTCTTTTGTTTTCAATCGGACTTTCCTCATGGTTGCAAAGTGGCTGCCAGTGCCAGCAGCACCTGGGGCAATGTGCTTCTTTATTCATGTTCAGTGGAAGAGAGCAAGAAGGAGCATCTTTCTCAACCATTTCCTAAAAGTCCTTTCCTACAGTATGATTGGGTAGGCTACGGTCATGTGACCACAGTCACTCAGACAATGCCATGCACTGATTGTCTTTAAGCCTGGATTTCTGAATCAGTCACTGGTAAGAATGGTGGGATTACCTTGAGTAGCTGAGGCTAATCAAGACCTACTCTTGGAACGGAGGAAGGAGTCAGTTTCTCCTGAGTCAACTGGGCTCTGGGAAATTGAGGAGGATGCTTGAACAGAATTGGATTCTGTTAGGATGGAAGAAGGGGGAAATGGATACTGTGTCTATGAATAACAGTGTCTATTCCAATACCACACTTCTTTAAAAATTTTATCAGTATTCTTTTTCCTTCTTTAAAATTTCTTTATTAAAGACTCGATTTTCCTACAGCAGTTTTAGGTTCACTGAAAAATTGAAAAGAAGGTACAGAGTGGTACTTTTGATTGATTATTATCACCCAAAGTCCATAGTGTACATTAGAGTTCATTCTTGTTGCTCTATAGTCTATGCATTTAGACAAATGTATAATGACATGTATCCATCATTATAGTATCATACGGAATAGTTTCACTGTCCTAATAATCCTCTGTGCTCCACCTATTCATCTGTCCCTCCATCTTAACTTCTGGAACACCACCCTTCCTCACAAGAGAAGCTAACTGAACTAGTCAGTCAAGGAGTAGTCCCATATTGCCACAAAAATGAGAAGTGATTCTCTCCTAAAGATACATTCATAAGTACATTAAGAAAATGAAGACAGAATGGGAAAACAGAGTCAATCCTTCCCAAGTTTTGATTCTTTTTTTTTCTTTTAAATTCACTTTCCCCTTGATTGGTATCTATCAAGACTTCATCGTGTTTTAGTTCTTTTTACTTGCTGCTATTCTCTTACTTTGTCTTTTCAAGAATGATAGCTTCTTTATATCATCTCTGAAAAAAATAAGTCGAAGAATCACCAAGGTAACCCATCATCACCTCTTAAAGGTTTTGCACTTTCTTACCTAAATTGACCTAAAAAAAAAAAGACCTGCCATCCCCATCAGTGTTTATTGAAAACTCACATGGCTTATCACTTGCCTTCTGTCAGGATCTCAGCTTTCTCAGTCATTTAACTTTTTCTGAAATTGCTTAGATTACTGACTTAATATTTACAAAAAAAAAAAAAAACCTTATGCTGACAGCTTTGTAACAACTTGGATGGACCTAGAGGGTATTATGCAAAGTGAAATGTCAGACAGAAAAAGACAAATGCTATTTGATCTCACTTATACATGAACTATAAAGAACAAAACAAAGGAACATAACTAAATAGAAACAGAGTCATAGATACAGAGAACAAATGGTTGCCAGAAAGGAGATAGTGGGGAGTGACTGACCATGTCTGGTTTAGGAGGCAAAAAAGTAGTGGGTCATTAGCCCAAGGGAGGGTAGTATTACAGGGTTCTGGCGACTAGGACAAGAGGACAGAAACCAACTGAACGATCTGCTGCACCAAACACAGGGATGTTGGGAAGAAAACAAAGCAGTCTTCCAGGATCCATTCACTTTCTGTGCAACCTGGGGCAAATTTTGAGGTGACTTATACTAGAAAAGGAACTACAGCCTGTGGTATTACCTTTTTTTTTTCAGATCTATTTTTTTTCATTTATTTTTATTAGTTGGAGGCTAATTACTTTACAATATTGTCGTGGTTTCTGTCATACATTGACATGAATCAGCCATGGATTTACATGTATTCCCCATCCCCATCTCCCCTCCCACCTCCCTCTCCACCCGATTCTGGTATTGCCTTTTAAGTCCCACTTTACTTAACCGTCAGAATCAAACAGGGAAAGAAAAATCTCTTATATGAAAAGAAGAGGAATGGTATTGACTATTAATTTTTTTTAAACTTCTCCACTGTATCCTATGCATGTACTATATAAAACATTTCCTATGAGAAAAGATGCCATTCTTATGTACGATTTCACATCTTGCCTTTTTCACATTAAGCATTTCCCCATATTATTAGTCTTCAGAAAAACTATTTGGAAGAAATATCTAATATTCTCCTTATTTGGAAGAGGGAGAATATTGGATATTTCTTTTTCTTCTTCCAGTTTTATTGAGATGTAATTGATATACAGCACTGCATAAGTTTAAGGTGTATGGCATAATGATTTGACTTACATACATCATGAAACGTTTATCACAATAGGTTTAGTGAACATCCACCATCTTGTATAGATACAAAACAAAAGAAAAAGATAGAAATTTTTTTCCTTGTGATTAGAACTCTTAGGATTTATTCTCTCTCTTCTCTCTCTCTCTTTTTGGCTTGTGGTATTTCACCAATTTCACCCACTCCCTACTTTCTCATTTCTGGCAACCATCTGTTCTCTGTATCTATGACTCTGTTTCTGTTCAGTTATGTTCCTTTGTTTTGTTCTTTAGAGTCCATGTATAAGTGAGATCAAATAGTATTTGTCTTTCTCTATCTAACTTATTTCACTTTGCATAATACCCTCTAGGTCCATCCAAGTTGTTACAAACGGCAAAATTTCATTCTTTTTGGGGGCGGGGAGGGGGACCTGAATAACATAAAAAATAACATTCCATTGTATATATACACACTACATCTTCTTTCCTATTCATCTATTGATAATCTCAAATTTGAATGCATTCTGACAATCCTGCATTTGTACTCCCTCCCCACCACAATGAATGTTTTTGGTGTCCTACCTCACTTTGTTTTGTGTTGTGTATCCCTTAACTACGCATTGTCGATCTAGGTGATTTTACTACTTTTGTCTTTTTACCTCTCTACTAGCTTTATGGGGGTTTCCCAGGTATCACTAGTGGTAAAGAACCCACCTGCCAATGCAGGAGATGTAAGAGACGCAGGTCTGATCACCGAGTTGGGAAGATCCCCTGGAGGAGGGTATGGCAACCCACTCTGGTATTCTTGCCTGGAGAATTCCATGGATAGAAGAGTCTGGCAGGCTACCATCCATAGGATCCCAAAGATTCGGACCCTACTGAAGCAACTTAGCATGTACGCATGTGCTAGCTTTATAAGTGGTTGATCTGTCAACTTCATTGCATATTGCCTTTACCAATGAGACTTTTCCTTTTGTAATTTTTATATTTCTAGTTGTGACCTTTTCTGCTTAGAGAAGATCCTTCAACATTTCTTGTAAAGTTGGTTTAGTGGTCCTAAGCTCTTTAACATTTGCTTGTCTATAAAACTCTTTATCTGTCCTTTAAAAATGAATGAAAACCCTGTCAGGTAGAGTATTCTTGGTGGTAGCTTTTTTCCTTTCATCACTTTAAATATATTGTGCAACTCCCTTCTGGACTGCACAGTTTCAGCTGAAAGTCTGCTGGCACTCTTATGGGGGCTCCCTTTTATATAACTAGTTGCTTCTCCCTTGCTGCTCTTAAGATTCTCTGTTTAATTTTTGCCATTTTAATTATAATGTGTCTTCATGTGGACCTTTTTGGGTTGATCTTGTTTGGGACTCTGTGCTTCCTGGATCTATATTTCTTTCTTCTTATTCTCTATTTTTGACTGCATCTCACAGCTTGCAGGATCTCAGTTCCCCAACCAGTGATTGAATCTGGGCCACAGCAGTGAAAGCCCAGAATACCTAACCTCTAGGCCACCAGAGAACTTCCTGGATTTCAATTTCAATTTCTTTTCCCAGATTAGGAAAATTTTCAGCTATTATTTCTTCAAATAACTTCTCTGCCCTGTTGTCTCTCTCTTTTCCTTCTGGGACCCTTGTAATATGAATGTTAGTATGCTTGATGTTATACTAGAGGTCTCTTAAACTGTCCTCATTTTTAAAAATTCTTTTTTTCTTTTTTCTGCTCAACTTTCATGATTTCCACTGCTCTGTCTTCCAGGTCACCAGTTCATTCCTTTGCATCATCTAATCTACTGTTGATGCCTTCTAGAGTATTTTTTTATTTCAGTTATTTGGTTATTTATTTCAGCTCCATTTAGTTCTTTATATTTTGTTAAACTTCTCACTGTATTCATCCTTTTTTCCTGAGTTCATTAAGCATTTTTTTAAAAAAATTTTGATGTGTAGCATTTTATTGAAATTGTTATGACATTGTTTTTGTTTTTATATATCTTGCACTACTTTTATTTTTATTCATTTTTTTAAACTTTTTATTTTGTATTGAAGTATAGCCAGTTAACAAACAATGCTGTGATAGTTTCAGGTGAATAGCAAAGAGACTCAGCCATACATATACATATAGCCATTATCCCTCAAACTCCCTCCCATCCAGGCTGCCACATAACATTGAGCAGAGTTTCATGTGCTATATTTGTTCATGTAATTGTTGTGTACCTCCTGCATAGAAAGGCAAAGTCTTAACCACTGGACCATCAGGGAAGTCTCCACTGACCATTTTTATAGTTATTACCTTGAACTATCTATAAGGTAGAGTGATTATCTCCATTTTTCTTTGTTTTTCTTTTGGGATTTTATCTTGTTTCTCTGGAACATATTCCTATGTCCCTTCATTTTGTCTAATTCTCTGTTTATTTGTATGTATTAGGTCAATCAGTTATATTTCCTGATCTTGGAGAAGTGGCCTTATGTTGGACAGATCTTATGGAGCCCAGAATCACACCAGAGCTATATGATCTACCAGTGTAGATCTATGTGGGCTGAGGGGCACTTCTCTTGAGGTGGGACTCAGTTCAGTTCAGTTCAGTTCAGTAGCTCAGTCATATCCAACTCTCTGCGACCCCATGGACTGCAGCACGCCAGGCCTCCCTGTCCATCGCCAACTCCCAGAGTTTACTCAAACTCATGCCCATTGAGTCGGTGACGTACTGTGAATGTACTGGTATGTGGGGCTGGTTGGCTGGCAGGCCCTGCCTTGTGCTGACGGTGTCATCTGCTGGTGGGTGGGGCTGGGGCCTGGGCATCTGGCTTCAAGCCTTGGGGGAAAGGATGGGGAGAGCAGGTCTTAGGCTGGTCTTAACTGGTTAGCCCAGGTAGGAATAAGCTACAGGGAGGATTCCAAAATCTTACTTGTCAGCATCAATGTCTTCATGATATAATGAGCTCCCCAAATGGCTGCCACCAGTGTCTACTTCTCCAGGGCGAGCCCCAGTTGCCTCCTGCCTCTCTGAGAGGCTTTCTAAGGCCAGCAAGTAGGTCTGACCCTGGGTCCTTTCAAATTACTGCCTCTGTGCTGGGTCTCAGAGTATGTGAGATTTTGCAGGCACCTTTTAAGAGCAGTCTCTGTTTCCTAGAGCCTTCCATCTCTCCTATAGGCAAATTTCACTGGCCTTCAAAGCCAGACATTTGAGGATTTATCTTCCCGATGTGGGACCCCCAGGCTGGAGAGCCTGATGTGGGGCTTGGACCCCAACTCCATGGAGACAATCTCTGCAATTGTGACTGTTCTCCTGTTTGTGGGTAATTTGAGGGAAATGTATCTTGACGATACTGCATTTCTACTTCTATCCATCTTGGATTGTTCTTTCTTTATAGCTTTAGTTTTGGAAAATATTCTCTGCTAGTCTCCACGTTGTTCTTATAGACAGTTGTTCTGCTAATAATTGTAATTTTAGTGTGCCCGTGGAAACAGTTGAGCCCAGGGTCTTCATACTCTGACATTTTGGCCACCCTTCTGATACTCTTCAGGTATTGGATCATAAAAATGATTTTTAAATAGTCACATTATAAGCCATATTATTTAACTACCACAATTAATAGTTATCTACTTTTTAAAAAATCTTTAAAAGATTTCTTTTAAAATTGAGATAAATTTACAGACTGTAAAATGCACAGATCAAAAGCATACAGTTTGATGAGTTTTGACAAATGTGAACACACCCTAATCAAGGTAAAGAAAATTTCCATCACCTCTAAAAATGCCCTCATGTCTCCTCCTATTCAATTCCCTATCTCTCTACAACAGCTGAGAGGCCTTACAAATAGCTATGAAAAGAAGAGAAGTGAAAGGCAAAGGAGAAAAGGAAAGATATACTCATTTGAATGCTGAGTTCCAAAGAATAGCAAGGAGAGATAAGAAAGCCTTCCTTAGTGATCAATGCAAAGAAATAGAGGAAAATAATATAATGGGAAAGACTAGAGATCTCTTCAAGAAAATTAGAGATACCAAGGGAAATTTTCATGCAAAGATGGGAACAATACGGGATTGGGAATACATGTAAGTCCATGGCTGATTCATATCAATGTATGACAAAACCCACTGGAAAAAAAAAAATGGGAACAATAGACAGAAATGCTATGGACCTAACAAAAGCAGGAAATGGCAACCCACTCCAGTATTCTTGCCTGGAGAATCCTGTGGACAGAGGAGCCTGGTGGGCTACTGTCCATGGGGTCGCACAGAGTCGGACATGACTGAAGTGACTTAGCAGCAGCAGCAACAACAAAAGCAGAAGATATTAAGAAGAGGTGGCAAGAAGACACAGAAGAACTATACAAAAAAGATCTTCATGACCCAGATAATCAGAACAGTGTGATCACTCACTTAGAGCCAGACATCCTGGAATGTGAAGTCAAGTGGCCCTTAGGAAGCATCACAATGAACAAAGCTAGTGGAGGTGATGGAACTCCAGTTGAGCTATTTAAAATCCTAAAAGAGGATGCTGTGAAACTGCTGCACTCAATATGCCAGCAAATTTGGAAAACTCAGCAGTGGCCACAGGACTGGAAAAGGTCTGTTTTCATTCCAATCCCAAAGAAAGGCAATGTCAAAGAATGCTCAGACTACCACACAATTGCACTCATCTCACACGCTAGCAAAGTAATGCTCAAAATTCTCCAAACCAGGCTTCAACAGTACATGAACTGTGAGCTTCCAGATGTTCAAGCTAGATTTAGAAAAGGCAGAGGAACCAGAGATCAAATTGCCAACATCTGTTGGATCATCAAAAAAGCAAGAGAGTTCCAGAAAAACAAAGACTTTGACTCTGCGGATCAAAACAAACTGTGGAAAATTATTAAAGAGACAGGAATACCAGACCATCTTACCTGCCTCCTGAGAAATCTGTTTGCCGGTCAAGAAGCAACAGTTAGAACTGGATGTGGAACAACAGACTGGTTCCAAATAGGGAAAGGAGTGCCTCAAGGCTGTGTACTGTCACCCTGCTTATTCAACTTATATGCAGAGTACATCATGAGAAACGCTGGGCTGGAGGAAGCACAAGCTGGAATCAAGACAGCTGGGAGAAATATCAATAACCTCAGATACACAGATGACACCACCCTTATGGCAGAAAGTGAAAAAGAACTAGTTTCTTGATGAAAGTGAAAGAGGAGAGTGAAAAAGTTGGCTTAAAACTCAACATTCAGAAAACTAAGATCATGGCATCTGGTCCCATCACTTCATGGTAAATAGATGGGGAAACAGTGGAAACAGTGACAGACTTTATTCTTTTGGGCTTCAAAATCACTGCAGATGGTGACTGCAGCCATGAAATTAAGAGTTGCTTGCTCCTTGGAAGAAAAGCTATGACCAACATAGACAGCATATTAAAAAGCAGAGACATTACTATGCCAACAATGGTCCGCCTAGTCAAAGCTATGATTTTTCCAGTAGTCACATATGGATGTGAGAGTTGGATTTATAAAGAAACCTGAGCACCAAAGAATTGATGCTTTTGAACTGTGTTGTTGGAGGAGACCCTTGAGAGTCCCTTGGCCTGCAAGGAGATCCAACCAGTCCATCCTAAAGGAAATCAGTCCTGAATATTCATTGGAAGGACTGATGCTGAAGCTGAAACTCCAATACTTTGCCACCTGATTTGAAGAACTGACTCATTTGAAAAGACCCTGATGCTGGGAAAGATTGAAGGCAGGAGGAGAAGGAGATGACAGAGGACGAGATGGTTGGATGGCATCACCAACTCAAAGGACATGAGTTTGAGTAAACTCTGGGTGTTGGTGATGGACAAGGAGTCCTGGCGTGCTGCAGTCCTTGGGGTTGCAGAGTCTGACACGACTGAGCAACTGAACTGATCTGAACTACAACAGCTGTCCTGATTTCTATCACTATAGCTTCATTTTGCCTATTCTTGAACTTCCTATAAATTACATTATGCAGTATATACCTCTTTGACTTCTTTTTTGCTCAACAATTTTTTAAAATTTATTTTTTATTGAAGTATAGTTGATTTACAATGTTGTGTTCGTTTCTGGTGTATAGCGAATGATTTAGTTATATATACATATTTTTTCGTATTCTTTTGCATTTTGGTTTATTACAGGATATTGAATATAGTTCCCGATGCTATATAGTAGGACCTTGTTATTATTAATATCCATTATGTATATAATAGTTTGCACCTGCTAATCCCAAGTTCCCAATCCATCCCTCCCTCACCCCTTTCCCCCATGGCAACCACAAATCTGTTCTCTATATCTGTGAGTCTGCTTCTGTTTCATAAATTCATTTGTGTCATATTATAGATTCCACAAGTAACTGATATCATTGTCTTTCTCTTTTTGATTTACTTCACTTAGTATGATAATCTCCAAGTCTAGCCATGTTGCAGCAAATGGCATTTTTTCATTCTTTTTTACAGCTGAGTAGAATTCCATTATGTATATATACTGTATCTTCTTTATCCATTCATCTATTGATGGACATTTAGGTTGTTTCTATGTCTTGGCTATTGTAAATAGTGCTAATATAAACATAGGGGTCCATGTAACTTTTTGAATTAGTTTTATCTGGATATATCACCAGGAGTAGAATTGTTGGGTCATGTGACAACTTTATTTTTAAATTTTTGAGGAACCTTCATACTGTTTTCCATAAAGGCTGCATCAATTTACATTCCCACTAACAGTGTAGGAAGGTTCCCTTTTCTCTACATTTGTTATTTGTAGACTTTTTAATGATGGCCATTCTGACTGATTTAAGATGGTATCTCATTGTATTTTTGATTTGCATTTCTTTTATAGTAAGTGATGTTGATCATCTTTTTCTGTGCCTATTGGCCATCAGTTTGTCTTTTTTGAAGAAATGTCAATTTAGGTCTTCTGGCCAATTAAAAAAGTTATTGATTTTTGGTTGTACTGGGTCTTTGTGTGCAGACTTTCTCTAGTTTTGTCAAGTGGGCTTCTCTTTGTGGTGGCTTCTCTTGTTGTGGAGCATAGGCTCTAGGAAGTGAGAGTTTATTTGCTCTATGGCATATGGGATCTTCCCAGACCAGGGATCAAAGTGGTGTCCCCTGCATTGGCAGGCAGATTCTAATCCACTGGACTACCAAGGAAGTCCTGGCCATTTTTTGACTGGATTGATTTTGTTTTTGTGTTTTGTTTTGGCTCAACAATTACTTTGAAATTCACCTAAGATGATGCGTTTATCAGTGGCTCATTCTTTATTACTGCTAGTAGCATTTCATTGTATGAATTTCACCAGTTGATGGGATACTGGTGTTTCCCATGAGTTTACTTTTTTAAAAAATCAATTTTAGGGGCTGAAAAGTGGTAAGAAATAATAACTAGGTCAGCAATTCTTTATTTTCTTTTTGTAGAGAAGGTACAGTGAAGTAGGGGATGTAGTTGAAAGACTGAGGATGGAGGGATGGTGAAAAATGAAGCAAATGGGGCTTCTGAGAAAGAAAATCCAAGAGGGAAATTAATTTTTTAAAAAAGAAGAATGCAAATGGACAAGGATAAGAAGAAGCAATCAGTCAAACAATAAATGAGAAACAAGAAAAGCCTATAAAATTAGAATAAGTAAACAGAATTAGAATCATGAAACACATTTTTAATCATGTTCTTTGAGAACTCCTGGAATGAAGAAAAACAAACTTTTGAGATTTCTCCACGTGAACTTCTGCCCTTCACATCTTCCTGATGCTCTAATGCTTTCTTTACATGAACATTTTCTACAAGCAACACTCTTTCCTTTGCTTGCTAGAGCACAAGAGTGTTCAAAGTGGCTTTGATCAGGGCAGCATACTCAGGACAGTCTGTAGGGAGGAAGCCAGGAGGCTTTTTAATTTAAAAATAAGTGCTGCTTTGTCTCCCATATTTCCTTAATTGAGGCAGAAGCCGAATCTAGGACACAGCCTGGTGGGAGATTGGCCATGACCAGCCATGTGGAGAATGGATTCTGAGTGAGGATGGGATGGTGAGCAGCAGAAAGATGGAATGGTGCAGATGTGTGTGTGTGTGTGTGTGTGTGTGTGTGTGTGTGTGTGTGAACAGTTACAGGGGAGTTTTCTCAACTGTTAGGCCTGTCAGATTAAGATGTCTGAATGGGCTATGAGGGAAAAAAATAACTGAATCCACCTTAGTTATATTATTTCATTTTGTAGACATGGTGCTGAAGGATTTAAGTGCCTTCATCTGGGAAAGAAGAAAAGCAAAGAAAGACAAGAAAGTCCAAGATGACTGGAATTGTTTTTGTCTGAAAGAGACTGTGAAGGCCTGACAGTTGAAAATTTCTTTTCTACTGTGATGTTGCTGAAATTTTCACCTAACATATATATTTTCTCTTGAAACCAGAGAAAAGGCACAAAAATAATTATAAGAAATGGCAGGCCAGAAGGATGAGGAACTCTATAAGGTATGTTGAAGACATGGCTGATGGAGTTTTATGGTGCTTAATGCCATTCTTTGGCCCTACCCCCAACTTTCAAATGGATTTGAAGTGATTTTGATGGATAAAAGCATGAAAGGGGGAGAGGAATGGGCTATAGCTGTGATATACAACTATTGAAAGGTGCTAACACAGAGGAGGTTTTTATTTGGTCTATAAATCTCAAAGGGACATTGCCATGAGAAATACGATGTGGTTAACAAAAATTCTGACTGCAAAAGAGGAACAATTTCTTGAAGTCAGAACTATTGCAATACAAAATGAAGCAAACCACTATATATTAACACACTTGAAGGAGTAAAAGTGCTGTGTAAATTCAAAACATCATTATTATTCACCCCTTAAAGAAAGTGGTGGTATGTCTATCATTAAAACACGCCAGAGCAATTCCGAAATAGTCTCCAAATACCCCATGACCAGATGAGACCACAGCATATCCTGGAGTCCCTTGGGGCAGTGAAACATTTTGTCTGCTTCCCCAAATTTCCAGAAGGCTACCACTTCCATTGGGTGGGCTTTGTTGCTCCCCTGATGTAAACGGCTGCTTCTGTTGAAAAATCGCAAGTGATGTATGTGGCTGAGGACCATCTGCTTGCTTTCAGGTAATGAGTTAGGGCAGATGTTAACCTTTCAAGGGCTTCCCTGGTGGCTCAGACAGTAAAGAATCTGCTTGCAATACAGGAGACCCAGATTCCTTCCCTGGTTCGGGAAGATCCCCCGGAGAAGGAAATGGCAACCCACTCTAGTATTCTGCCTGGAGAATTCCATGGATGGAGAAGCCTAGTGAGTTATAGTCCATAAGGTTGCAAAGAATTGGATACAACTGAGTGACTAACACTTCTTAACCTTTCAAGAAACTTGGTGAATTTTCATCTCTTATGTGTCAAAACATTTTCCTTGCCTGAATCAGGCTGGAGTAAGGGTCATTTCCACATTCCATGGTGTTTGGGAGAAATTGGAACTGTGCATTTGAGTGTGGAAAAGAGTTCTCTTTGGGAAGCTACTTTAAAACAGAAAGTACAGTTTTCTGTTCCATTGCATAGCCCAGGGGTGGGAGTTGGGAGGTTTGAAGTAATAATAATCTCATCCACTTTCTTTTTTTAAATTAATTTTTATTGGAGTATAGTTTCTTCATAATGTTGTATTAGTTTCTACTGTACAGTGAAGTGAATCAGCCATTTGTATATATATATCCCCTCTGTTTTGAATTTCCTTCCCATTTGAGTCACCACAGAGCATTGAGTAGAGTTCCCTGAGCTATATAGTATGTTCTCTTTAGCTATCTAATTTATACATAGCCTCAATAGTGTAAATATGTCAGTCCTAATTTCCCAGTTCATCCCACATTCCCCTGCCCCTCTTGGTGTCCATTTATTTGTTCTCTACAGCTGTGCCTCCATTTCTGTTTTGTAAATAAGATCATCTATACCATTTTTCTTTATGCACTTTCAAGTTCATCCTATATTCTGGGCCCTTTATATCGGTTACCTTGTTTAATACAACAACCCTATGAGGAAGGGTATTGCAAGTGAGTAAACTGAGACTCCAAGATCATATATAACTTAGCCAGAGTAACAGAATTAGGATACAGATGGTTTGGGATTAAAAACCAGTCATATCCAACTCTGAAGCCTGCACTTACTTCACCGCCTCATCAGGCTGTGGGGGATATTTGTTATGTTCCTCCCCATACTTGGTTTCAGTATCTGTGTTTTCATTTGGATTTTCCCAGAAGCAATCTTGAGTTAAAGATTTGGAAACAGATAGTTTCTTCTGAGGGTGATCCTAGGAACCACTGGTAGGGAAATGCAGAAGGGAGACAGGGAAGAGAAGGCAGCCAATAAATAGTCCACTACTGAGCAAGCTGCCACTAGAAGCAACTTGAGTTCAGTCCTGAAGAAGACAGGAAAATGAGTTATCCTGTCTAGAGAGCAAGGTGTATGTCCTCCACTCCTGAGCATCTTTGGATGAAGATTGCTGAGCCAGGGGTGGGGCATGAACCCATGGCAAGCAAAGCTGGTTCTGGTGGCCAGAGAATGCCTTCAAGTCTAAGAAATGAAGGTGCTAGAAGTCGAGGTAGGCTGGCATGCACCCAAGTGAGAAAGGTGAGGGCAAGTGAGGGATAGACACTTGGGGCCCTCTCTGGTGCCCAGGGTGCTGGCTAACTTGATGTTCAGCACTGAGCCTTAAAGATGCTGATCTCCTGGCTCTGTAAGGACTTAAGTATCCCCCTCTACATGCCTATATAAGATCGGCAGACAATTCAGACACCATCTTGTTCAGGGTGAGGGCCAGTGTGTTGTGCAAAGAGGAACAATATTGCTATTTTCCTTACCAGAGGGCTCGTGATTACCCAGAACCCCAGCGATGTGTTCACCATTTACATGTGTGTGCTAAGTCACTTTAGTCATGTCTGACTTTTTGCAAGCCTATGGACTGTAGCCCATTAAGCTCCTCTGTCCATGGGATTCTCCAGGCAAGAATACTGGAGTGGGTTGCCATGCCCTGCTCCAGGGGATCCTTCCAACCCAGGGATTGGACCCACGTTTCTTAAGTCTCCTGCATTGGCAGGCAGATTCTTTACTACTAGCACTGCCTGGGAAGCCTGTTCACCGTCTACAGAGAGATGCAAAAGTAAAATATATGACAGTTCCTGGAGAGGATGGGGTTATGGGATCCACTGATGCTTCTAGATGCTATGTTCCAGTCCTTTGTGTGTGTGTGTGTGTGTGTGTGTGTGTTTCTGGATATTGCCTAACACTCTGCCAGGCTCTCCCAGGTCTCCTAGCAATTAGCAGGTGTCATTAAAATCTTCTTTACAATTATACTCTCCAATCTAAATTTCAGCTTCAAGTTTTGCCTGCTCTTTTCTTCACTGAACACATGAGTAGTTCAGAGGCCTGTGAAATTGACAAACCCCACAGAGGATTTGATATTCCAAATCACACTGAATATATTACTGAGGGGATAAAACTTGAAAATGAATTCCTGAAAGGTAGTGCTCCTTTACACTGAAGCTCAAGCTTAAAGGCTGATAAACTGTTACTGTTAAATAGTTTGGTCAACACTTCTATTTTAGTAACAGAAAAGTTGCCCTGAAAATGAGCTGAAGAAATGATGGGACTCAATGACAGGATGAAAGGGCCTGCCTGAAGCCATCAGAGCCACCTTTGGGGCAAAGACATAAGGATACTTTCAGAGAAAACAAATTGTCTACATTTGGTGGACTGTTTAAAAAAAATCTGAGGATTTTAATATTTGAATACACAAATTAAATTAGCATTCTTTATGGAAAAAGTGTATGACTTATCAGAAATGAGAACCTGTACTTGGTTTCTCAAGTTAAGGTGAGGTGTGTCATTTAAAGATCCGATTTCCTTCCTAAAAAAAAAATCCAATTTTTTAAAAAAATTCAAATTCTTAAGCGTATAGGGCATACTCATTGAGTCAAACACTCTCTGGGGGACTAAGTTATACAATTATAAATGAGTCATCTTTGTTATTTCTTAAATTCTTCCAGAACATTTAGGAAAAGTTTTTTAAGTCATTTCCTCAGAGAACAAAGTCAATTCTTTGTCTGAAAATGGCAAAAAGCTCACATAAGCAGGAAGTAGTTGAGGCCTTAGGAGATCTCTGATTCCTGAAAATGATGTTTCTTTTTATAACAGAGATCATATTTTGTGTATTGTCCAAAACTTGTTATATTCACTGAACAATATATGGTCAAACTTAACAATGCCAATCATGATCAACTGACATCTTGATGGCTACACATAGTATGCCAGTTGGATCAGTGAACTGTTATAGACTGAATGTATCTGTTGAAATCTAATCCCCAATATGATTGTATCTGGAGGTGGAGCATTTGGGAGGTGATTAGGTCATGAGGGTGAAGCCCTCATGAATGGGATTAGTGCCCTTATAAAGAGACCCCAGGGAGCTTCCTGGACCACTCCACCACGTTGAGGACACAGTGAGAAAATGGCTGCCTATAAATCAGGAAGTGGGTCCTTACCAGATACTAAATTTGCTGGCACCTTGATCTTGGACTTCCCAGCATCCAGAACTGTGAAAAAATAAGTTTCTCTTGTTTTTAAGCCACCTATTCTATGGTATTCTGTTATACTCTCCCAAAAAGACAGATTTATTTATGCAATTGATCCTGTTGTGATAAACAGTTTGGTTATGTTTGATTTTTCCTGGGTGGTAAATAATATCTATGATAATTAAGGACTTACTATGTTCCAGGCATAGTTCTAAACATTAGTATATAACAGCTGATTTATTTCTCACAGCAAAATTTATGAAGTAAATTTTATTATTATACCCATTATTGATGAGAAAACTAAGTTGAGAGAGGGAAGTAACTTGCCCAAGATCCTCCAGTAGTGAATAGCTATAGAATCTGTATTGGTTACCAAACTCAACACCTATTCCCAACACTTTATCCCTTGTCCACCTCCATCCTTAGACTGCTGCTGCTGCTGCTAAGTCACTTCAGTTGTGTCCGACTCTATGCAACCCCATAGACGGCAGCCCACCAGGCTCCCCCGTCCCTGGGATTCTCCAGGCAAGAACACTGGAGTGGGTTGTCATTTCCTTCTCCAATGCATGAAAGTGAAAAGTGAAAGTGAAGTCACTCAGTTGTGTCTGACTCTTAGCAACCCCTTGGACTGCAGCCCACCAGGCTCCTCCGTCCATGGGATTTTCCAGGCAAGAGTAATAGAGTGGGGTGCCATTGCCTTCTCCGCCATCCTTAGACTAGTAAAGCTGAATTCTGCTATCTCAGGCTTCTTTGCAGCTAGGAGAGACCAAAGAAATGTAAGTAGAAGTTTTCTGATTGCTCCTAGCAAAGACTTTGCATGTCTTACCATCTTGCATATGTAAGAAATGATTTAAGCAGATGGTAAAGAATCTGCCTACAATGCAGGAGACCTGGGTTAGATCCCTGGGTTGGGAAGATCCCCTGGAGGAGGGCATGGCAATCCACTCCAGTATTCTTGCCTGGAGAATCCCCATGGACGGAGGAGCTTGGCAGACTACAGTCCATGAAGTCACAAAGAGTTGGACACAACTGAGCGACTAAGCACACACAGCCATCTCACCATCTTTCAAGCATGAATGAAAGGCCAAGAGAATTGTGGAGATGCCAGATCTGACACTGTGAAGCCTGCAAACCAAGGCCAAGATGTGCCTGTTTTTAGATTTCGTATAATGGGAGAAAAATGAACTATTTCTTTAAACCATTGCTGGTCTGCTTTTTTGTAACTTGTAGCCTAAAGCACTGCTAGCTGATACAGTACTGGGGCAGGGCTATGGGCCAGGTAGTTTGGGTCCAGAGACCATGTTCTTTTTTATTTTTTGGCATTTTATTAAAAATGGAAAAAAGTTATTTTAGTTATAAGTACCCTGGTGCTTCCTCCCCTCCCCCACCTCAGGCAGACCCCTGTAAGTGTCAGGGAAAGGCAAGGCCCCTGGATGGGTGGGGGACTAAAGCAGGGGCTACTATGGCTACAAGAGGGTGAGCGGGTGATGTGAGCCAGGGTGCCTGTCACGTGATGCTCTCCACCACCACCACTTTGCTGCTTTCAGACGTTGGGGTCAGGGTGGTCAGGCCTCTGACATCCAAGTCTGGAGGTCTGTACTCCAAGTGGTGAAGGCCCCAGACAGGCTGAGTCAGGTGCTGCCAGCCCTCAGCCATGGTCCGCTTAGCCCCGAGGAGGCAGCTCAGGAGGTGGAGGGGCACACACAGCATGGAGGAGAGCATGAAGCCCCAGCCTGTGGCCTCACCCCACCATGGGTACACAGAGGTGTTGCTGTAGACCAGTGCAGAGCCCATATTATTAATCTCTGTACTATCGTGCACATTTGTGTATCAATCAGCTGGGACAAACATCCTTGTATGTACATAGCACTTCTGCTGCTCTATGAAGGAAGAAAGTTGACAGAGTTACCTCTCTGACTTTGTTTGTGTCCAAAATCCAGCAGCTGAAGGATGGAGGGGGTGAGGTTCAGCAAAAGCGTGCATGAGAATGATTGAAGTAATTTAGTGTAAAGCACTGGGTTGACCAAAAAGTTCATTTATGGAAAAATCCAAATGAACTTTTTGGCCAACCCAATACATCATTCCCTTGGGTCAGCTATCTTGTGTGTGTGTGTGTGTGTGTGTGTGTGTGTGCATATGTGCTTAGTCATGTCCAACTCTTTGCTACACCCATGGACTGTAACCCACCAGGCTTCTCTGTCCAAGGGAATTCTCCAGGCAAGAATACTGGAGTGGGTTGCCATTTCCTTCTCCAGGGACTCTTCCTGAACCAGGAATCAAGCCCATATTTGGGACACAGAAAATACCGACCCGACCTGAGGTGTATTTAGAGAATTGTGATGTTTCCATTGATGTGTGGTGTTTAGTTCTGACAACATCAGTTAAGAAATATCGTGATGACAATATGCTGAGTGAAAGAAATCTGACACAAAAGAATGCGCCTTGGAGCAGATCCTCTGAGAAGTAGATGCTCAGGCCACAGTAAATGTTCATGGACTTTACTAGGGGAAATGACTATGACAGAAATAGGAAGAGAGACTGGCAAGGCTGGGAGATCTATCAATGAGCTGTGATGCTAGTTTGACCTGCAGGAAGTTGAGAGGGCAGGGAGGTGGGGGAGAGCATCCTAGACTATCATGCAGGCTCTGGGAGATTCAGCCAAAGCCTGGCTACTCTTGTGGGACTCGATGGACTATTTCTCACCAAGCTCCTCTGGCCATGGGATTTCCCAGGCAAGAATACTGGAGTGGGTTGCCATTTCCTACTCCAGGGGAATCTTCCCAACCCAGGGATTGAACCCGCATCTCCTGTGTCTTCTGCATTGGCAGGTGGATTCTTTACCACTGAGCCACCTGGGAAGACATATATATGTATAAAAGGATCACTTTGCTGTACAACTGAAACTAACACAACATTGTAAATCAACCATACTTCAATTTTTTAAAAGATGCTTATTAGATATACAGGTTGGGATATAAACCTGGAGATCAGGAAGTGGTCTAGGCTGGATATATAATTTTGGGAGACAGCAGTTTGTGGTGGCATTAAAGTCATGAGAACCATAGTGAACTAAAAGTGCATTAATGCATCTATCTGACCAGCAGAGCCTAAATTCTCTCTGATAGTTTTTACAAGGTGATTGTCTAAGTAAGTATTAAGTAAAGGACTTGGGCAAACATCACAAGCATTATGTGGTTCAGGCTAGAACTCACAGGCAGAGGATGAGCCACTGAAGAACACAGTGCCTCTGTCTCCTGCCATCTGCTGAAGTGGTGTATTTGGGCTAGAAACTGCTAAATACATCACAGGTTGTGCTCCTGGGAAGGGACCCACCCTCCTGCTGCTCTCCCAAGGAGCATCTAACCAAGCATGTGACTCTGACACATTTATGATCATAATAAAGGCCTTCCTAAGAGAGACAACACCCTGCAGTTGGATGCCAGCTGACTAGGGAACTTGCATACCATTGTGTCATTACCTTGGGAGATGGGGGAGCCAGTGTCCCAGTTAGCTCTGGGAATTTCTAGCAGACAATTGTCCTATTTGACTCTCCTCACCAACACATACTTGATCTCTGCCAAAGACTAGAAACTACCTGATTCCATATTTAAGCAGAGTTACTATTGAACTATTTCTTATACTTAATAAGTACGGTTAACCTTTGAATAACACAGAGGTTAGGGCACTGACTCTCCACACAGTTGAAAATCTGAGTGTAACTTCTAGTTGGCCCTCCATGTCCACAGGTCAACATGAATTCCTTCCTTTTAAAGGCTGAATAGTATTTGATTGTATGTATACACTACACTTTATTCATCTATTCATCCATCTGTGAACATTTGGGTTGCTTCCACCTCATGGCTACTGTGAGTAATGGTGTTCTGAACATGGATGTACAAATATCTGTTCAAGATCTTGCTTTCAGTTCTTTGGGGAATATATCCAGAAGTAGGATTGCTGGGTCATATGGTAATTCTATTTCTATTTAATTTTTTTGATGAACTTCCATAATGTTTTTCATAGCAGCTGCACCATTTTACTGATACAATTTCTCCACATCTTTGTCAACACTTGCTATTTTCTATTTTCTTGTAGTAGCCATCCTAACAAGTATGAAGTTCCCTTTTATATTTCGATGCATTGCAAAGTAAATTGCAGACTCCCCCCCACCCCGGAAAATACTTCAGAGTGCATATCATTAGTTAAAATTTAAAATTTATTTATGCTTTTTTCTTTTGATATGAAGTTTATATACAATGAAATGCACAAATCTTTAGCATACATTTACTGAGTTTTGACAAATGCACATGCCAGTGTAACCCCCAATCCTTATCAAGATATAAAGCAAAATTTATTTATACCCTTCTCTAGTTAGTCTTTGCCCCCAGAATAAACAATGGCTCTGATTTTATTCTACCATAGGCTGGTTCTGCTTGTTCCAGAACTTAGCATAAATGCAATCATATGTCATGTATTGGGTTGGCCAGAAAGTTTGTTTGGATGTTTCAAAAGAATGTTGTCTTGGAGCAGACCCTCTGACAAGCAGACACCCAGGCAAGAGTAAATGTGTGAGAACCTTATTAGGGGAAATGATTTTGGTGAAGGGAGAATACATGCAATCAAGCCTATATTTTTCCAGAAGGTTTCTGCTAGTCTCGTGAAGCTTTTGCTAGTCATGAGAAACAGTTGTCACTATGAAGGATTTTAGTACTTTTCTAGATATGAGGAGATACAAGAATTGGTCTTATAAAATTGGCTCCTGAGAATACCTAACTATCTGTTAGTTAGAAGACCTGTCCTGCTAGTCCCCACCCCCCACCCAGAACAGACTGCTTCATTTCTGCACTCCATCCTGAACTCCTTTTGGGGGATATTGAAGGTCAGCAGCTGCAGCAGCACAGGATTAAATCCTTGTAGAAGTAGATGGCAAGTGTCAACTTGTAGTTGACACTATGCCTCTTTGGCGTAAGGATTATCTTGAGCTGGTTATTTTTAAGAAAAAGAAGGCATAGGAGAAAATCTGAAAATCACATAGAAGTTACCCTCTGAAAAAGACATTTACATTTATAAGGGAGGTCTCCATTTGTCACAGTATCTCCTTCTCTGTACCAGGAAGAGTGTGTGTGTTTGCATGTATGTGTGTGTGTATGTGTGTGTGCGTGCGCATGCGCTCATTCACTCAGTCAGATGACTAAATCTCTAGGAACTCTTATCAATGCGGGTGACAAGGACCTAAATCTGCATAACAACTGAACCCTTGTTTATTGTGCTTTTCCTGATAACCTGCCACAGCTTTGTTAAAGATAGTAAGGAAGTCTTTATTCAACAGGGACCACTGCAATGGGGATTTTCAGTGAGGGTGAGAGATCCAGCTCCAATCTGAATACAATAGGACAAGTGGAGATTCATAGCCAAAGAGCAGGGTGGGGGTCAGTGGATGTAGAATTACTAAGAGGAGGCATCAAAGGGTAAGGAAGATTCTGGTTAAATTGACTTGACAAGGTTCCTGACTTCAGTAAGGCCAGAGTGATAAGATATTGAAGGTGGAGGATAAGGAATTTGGTCAGATATCAAGAGTAAGGATTTTTGTTAAACCAATCCAGCAGGAGGATTCTTACTAACACTGGACTGAGTGGGCCAAGGACAGAACCCAAGGCTGGGGCCTAGTTGAGACAAAGACCCAGAGGAGCCTGACACAGATTTGATCAAGGAGAGAGTTGTCATCAGAAATAGGGAAGACTGACACATCAAGGGTAGCCATTGTACCCCAAATTGTACAACTTGGTACAATTTTCATATAGCTTCTCATTCTAAAAGGAAAGGATAATCTATTGTCTCTCACTTAAATACATCTTTAAGTACTTTAACCAGAATGAAAGTTTGCTTTAAGAAATGTGGTAAATCTGTGTTTATGTGTAATTCAAATCTATGTCTAGGTGACTCATTCCTGGTAAAAATGGAGAGCAGCTATTGATTATCCTCCAGACTGTTGAGTTTCTTGTGGTTGCCAGCTATTTAAAAAATATCTCCAACTTCCATTTTTCTCTCTTCTTAGGTAATTAGTCTCAGGTTCTAAAGTTTAGTCTTTTTAAATCTTGGACCTTTGAATTCTAGTAAAATGTGTTGACACTTTAAATTTTCTTTTTCAGGGAAGTTACACAAAGATCCAATTGCTTGTATGAAAATTATTAAAGGGATTAATAGTGTTTTTGCCTTTTATGTCCAATCTCAGGCAGGTTCTTATCTTATTGAGAGCAACCTGAGTATTTTGTCTATTAACATTTTTTCCCTCTAAAATATTAACATTCTTATTGATGAGTTTTCAGGATAATCACCTGGAGTATAGGGTTGGGATAAGGATGAAGCGAGTGAGGCACTTAGGCCCTATGTGGTTAAATATGGTTTTGACTAGAGGACTGCAGATGAAGAAGGGAAACTCTTGGGTTCTATCCTGCTTTGTAGACCATCACTGACCTATTCTTTTGAACTGGGAAGTGTTCACATTAAGCAATGTTGATTCTGGGGGAAAAAAAGAGTTGCTTCTTGAAGAATAGAGGGCTGCAAATATTAAAGGAACATTTTCTATTGCGAGGACTGTGGCCAACACAAGCTCTCTCCAGCGGAAAATGAATTAGTTCAGAGCATCAGTCTCATAATTAGAAGAGCTAAAGCAATGGTCCTCAAGAGAGGAAGGCATGGAACAAAAATACCCAGGGAACCACATATTCCTTGTTTCCCCACTGTCTTCATCCCTCAGAATCTGATCAAGGTGTGCATGTAAGAATGGCCCAGAGGGAGTAGGTGCCAGGTGGTTTTGACAAGTTTCCCAGGCAACACAGAGGGGCAGCTGTCTCTCACCCAGTTGGGAATCAGTGGGCAAAAGAGACCCAGTGTTATTTATGAAAGTTTGAAATGCGTATTATTGACTCTATTATTCAGAAATATTTGTGCACTCACTCAAACATAAACACACAAGGATGGGAATTACAACACTTTGTAATAGCAATGAGAGTAAAAATAAAAATAATAATGACAACAACTTGAAAGTCCATTAGCAGGGGACTGGTTAGATGCATGATTTAATCATATGATGAAATTCTATGCCTTGGTGAGAAAGGACAAGGTAGTTCCTCAGGTGCTAACATAAGTGTCATGTGACACATGAATCAGTTCAGTTCAGTTCAGTTCAGTCGCTCAGTCATGTCCAACTCTTTGTGACCGCATGAATTGCAGCACGCCAGAATAAAGGGAAATAAAAGTTTAAGATGTTCTATAGGGGATGGAAAAATGAAAGTGTTGCAAAGCTCATGTCGTGTGACTGGGCCACTCTCTGCTAGACAATGTGTATATATTACTCAAGATGATCCTGGGAGATAGCATATTACAGATGTTGCACAAGTCCATCACAGTCTCTTTTTTGAATACAACTTAAAAGATGGTCTTGAATTAGGAATAAGTAATTAAAAGATGCTTACTCCTTGGAAGGAAAGTTATGACCAACCTAGCTGGCATATTAAAAAGCAGAGACATTACTTTGCCAACAAAGGTTCTTCTAGTCAAGGCTATGGTTTTTCCAGTGGTCATGTATGGATGTGAGAGTTGGACTATAAAGAAAGCTGAGCACTGGAAAATTGATGCTTTTGAACTGTGGTGTTGGAGAAGACTCTCGAGAGTCCCTTGGACTGCAAGGAGACCCAACCAGTCCATCCTAAAGGAGATCAGTCCTGGGAGTTCATTGGAAGGACTGATGCTGAAGCTGAAACTCCAATATTTTGGCCACCTCATGCGAAGACTTGACTCATTGGAAAAGACCCTGATGCTGGGAAGGATTGCGGGCAGGAGGAGAAGGGGACGACAGAGGATGAGATGGCTGAATGGCATCACCAACTTGATGGACATGAGTTTGAGTAAACTCCGGGAGTTGGTGATGAACAGGAAGGCGTGGTGTGCTGCGATTCATGGGGTCGCAAAGAGTCGGATACGACTGAGCGACTGAACTGAACTGAATTCTATCCTTTAGGTCAGGCCCTCCTAATTCCCCTTCAGGATTAGCCAACATCTTCCTAATTGGACTCAATAGCTCCTGCTTTCACCCCCTTCAGTCTGCCCTGAATGATACATATTTTTTAACATAAACCTTATGATATCTCTTTCTTCAAGAATTAAATATTCCCTGCAGGACAACATCTCCATTCACAAGCAGTTTCCAAGTCCCTTCATGATCTAGTCTCTGATAATCTTTTCAGTTCTACTTCCTGTCACATGTCTCAACTTTGGCAAGCTAGTTTTGCTAAGCTCCTGGCAATTCCTTGAACATGCCATTCATATTTCCATTTTTTGGCACTGATGGGGTTCAGGGCAGGCCACCCCCAAATATACCACTTTGGCATATTCATTATTTTGAACTAAAATTAATTAAGAAGTAGGAACCCATTCCAATATTCTTGCCTGTAGAATCCCATGGACAGAGGAGCCTGGCAGGTCTCACAGAGTTGGACATGACTGAAGCCACCTAGCACACACAGTGAAAGAAAGACACTCTGACCCTCCTTTGTTCCTCTGAAATCAGGAAACAAATCTCTCACATAAAACGTACCCTCCCTGTACCAGGAGGAGAGAAGGCATCCTTATCACCAGAGATAGGGAATTCAGGGCTGAGAAGGCTATATAAACAAACCTTGTTACTTCTTCACTAACTTATTACCCTAAGTCCAAACTTGTCTTGTATATTCTTCACGAATCTATTAGTTCTTTGTCTAAAAGGTATGAAAATGAAAGCTCCCTGTTTTGGTCACTTCTTTGAGTCTCATATTTCTAAGAGTTCCAATAGGCATGAATTAAATATTTTTTCTCCTGTTCATCTGTCTTATGTCAATTTAATTATTAGACCAGCCAAAGACCCTACAAGAGAAAAAAGGATATATTTTCCTCCTGTATAGGTCATTGTATATGCAGAATATTAGAAGTCCTCTGATGAATTCCTGCTTATCTTTTAAGACTAAATTCATGTATCTCAAACTTTTTCTGACTTTCTTGAACTATATCCCTTCTACTTACTCCATGCCCTGAATACTTGATATTTTCTAGATACTTGTATTTTTTAAACCTGTTTGGCTTTCCTATTAGATATTTAATTCTTTGAAAATAGTAACCTTGATTTCTTCATTATTTGTATACGTAACACCTAGAAGGCGAGTGATGTGCTTTAAATAAATATTTATTCCAGAAAAACAATCATGCATGCTCAGTCGTGTCTGACTCTTTGTGACCTTATGGACTATAGCCACCAGGCTCTTCTGTCCATGGGATTCTCCAGGCAAGAATACTGCAGTGGGTTGCCATGCCCTCCTCCAAGGGATCTTCCGGATCCAGGGATTGAACCCAGGTCTCCTGCATTGCAGGCAGATTCTTTACCCCTGAGCCACCAGTTTGTTGTGATCCACGCAGTCAAAAGCTTTGGCATAGTCAAGAAAGCAGAAATAGATATTTTTCAGGAAGTCTTTTGCTTTTTCTGTGATCCAGCGGATGTTGGCAATTTGATCTCTGGTTCCTCTGCCTTTCCTAAATCCAGCTTGAACATCTGGAAGACTAGAGATCTCTTCAAGAAAATACCAAGGGAACATTTCATAAAAGGTAGGCACAATAAAAGACAGAAATGATATGGACCTAACAGAAGCAGAAGATATTAAGAAAAGGTGGCAAGAATACACAGAACTATACAAAAAAGATCTTCATGATCCAGATAACCACGATGGTGTGATCACTCTCCTAGAGCCAGACATCCTGGAGTTTGAAGTCAAGTAGGCCTTAGGAAGTTACAAACAAAGCTAATGGAGATTATGGAATTGCAGTTGAGCTATGATGCTGTTAAAGTGCTGCACTCAATATTCAGCAAATTTGGAAAACTCAGCAGTGGCCATAGGACTGGAAAAGGTCAGTTTTCATTCCAATCTCAAGAACATATATAGGAGGGTCATTATCTGAAATACTGTAATCTCCTAGGAGTAAAAATTGAAGGTAATTAATTGAAGGTAAAATTTGGGCATCAGCATCAGCAGATGAACGGATAAGGAAGCTGTGGTACATATACACCATGGAATATTATGCAACCATTAAAAAGAATTTGAATCAGTTCTAATGAGATGGATGAAACTGGAGCCCATTATACAGAGTGAAGTAAGCCAGAAAGATAAAGACCAATACAGTATACTAACGCATATATATGGAATTTAGAAAGATGGTAACGATAACCCTATATGAAAAACAGAAAAAGAGACACAGATGTACAGAACAGACTTTTGGACTCTGTGGGAGAAGGTGAGGGTGGGATGTTTCGAGAGAACAGCATCGAAACATGTGTATTATCTAGGGTGAAACAGATCACCAGCCCAGGCTGGATGCATGAGACAAGTGCTTGGGCCTGGTGCCCTGGGAAGACCCAGAGGAATCGGGTGGAGAGGGAGGCGGGAGGGTGGATTGGGATGGGGAATACATGTAAATCCATGGCTGATTCATGTCAATGTATGACAAAAATCACTACAATAATGTAAAGTAATTAGCCTCCAACTAATAAAAATAAATGGAAAAAAAAATTTGGGCATCAGAGGATATAGGAGAATTCTTAGGAAATGAAATAAGAGTTTTATCTCAATAAAATGTGTTTGTTACCAATTTCAAATTCTTCTCAGCTTGGGAAGACTTTGCTTTATGCAGGAATGTGTGTTACATACACATCAACCACACAGTAAACAAAGAAAGAGAAGTAAAAATCTGACTCATAAGCAAACTCAGTACTAAAAACGGAATTACTGTTTCATACACAGCAAATGAGGTATGGACATTAAAGAGAAAGATGTGACTGAAGTCAAAAAGAAATGTTGCTCAGAAGAGTATTCATTTGTTCTCTTAATGAACACCTGCATGTGGAAAACTGATGTTAAGAGTAAGTGAAGCAAATTTTAATGGCTGAAGGATGATTTTTAAAATATCACATTGACGGTAGGCCACAACACTTTCTTGTAATTACTCATCTGGGTGAGGACTTCAAACCGTAGTAACTGTAATTCTTAGAGAAATGCAAATTAAAACTACCGTGAGGTAGCACCTCACACTGGTCAGAATGGCCATCATTAACAAGTCAATGAATAATAAATGCTGTAGAGGGTATGGAGAAAAGGGAACCTTCCTACACTGTTGGTGGGAATGTTAATTGGTGCAGTTGCTATGGAAAGCAGTGTGGATGTTCATCAAAAAACGAAAAATAGAACTAACATATGATCCAAAAATCCCACTCTTGGGCATGCATGTATGCATGCTAAGTCACTTCAGTTGTGTCTGACTCTTTGCGACCCTTTGGACTGTAGCCCTCCAGGCTCATCTCTCCATGAATTTTTCAGACAAGAATGCTGGAGTGGGTTGTCATACCCTTCTCCAGAGGATCTTCCCAACCCAGGGATTGAACCCATGTCTCCTGTGGCTCCTGCATTACAGGTGGATTCTTTACCACTGAGTTGTAAAAAAGAACCAAATAATGCCATTTGCAACTACATGGATGGGCCTGGAGATGATCATACTAAATGAGGTAAGTCAGAAAGACAAATATCACATGGCATGGTTTTTATGTGGAATCTAAAATATGACACAAATGAACATATCTGTGAACAGAAACAGACTCACAGACATAAAGAACAGGCTTGTAGTTGCCAAGGGGTGGAGAGAGAAGGATTGGGAGTTTAGGATTAGCAGGTACAAACTAGCATATATAAGATGGATAAATAACAAGTCCTCCTGTATAGCTCATAGAACTATATTCAATAATCTATGATAAATCATGATAGGAAAGAATATGAAAAAAGAATGTATATATGTGTATAACAGAGTCACTTTGCTACATAGCAGGAATTGCCACAACATTGTAAATCAACTATTAATATACTTCAGTAAAATTAAAAAAAGATAGTAGCCATAAAGGAAAGACACCAGACATTTGCAACTCTTAATGTTTAGGCTGACTCAGGCACAATTATTTTACACAGCCACACACACTCAAAATCCAATTGAATGTTAATTCAGTTCCACTCATAGGCCTGTGCCTTAGATCTCAAGAGAATCCAATGATGAAACAACCCAGGAAGAAAGAAAAAGTACTCATAGAACAAATATTACCTTTAGAAAGAGTTAACATATTGTGCCTGACTGCTTATCCTTGGGAAGTCCTGCTAGCAAGGTTGGTTCTTGCCTGGAGTCTGGGAACTTGGACATCAGGGGAGTTCCCACCATTTCCAGAACTGATAAGGGCAGCTCACTGTGCCTGAACTGTTTGTGTAACTATGAAGCTTTATGCTGAACACCTGCTTTCCTTCTGGGTGTGTGGCATCTGGGGATGTGCCAGGCAAGGGATGCCGACATGATGAGCAGCCAATAGAAACACTAGACACCATACCTATAATGACCTTCCATAGTTGGCAACATTTCACATATGTTGTCACAACTTGTTTATAACTCCACTGGGAGAGAATTCTTGGAAAATTGCCCCTGGTCTCTTCCCTGGACTTCGCCCCGCACACCTTTGCCCTGTGCCGATTAGGCTTTGTGTTTTTTCACTGTGATAAATCTTAGACGTGAGAACAACCTCTAAGACATGAGTACAACATATGCTGAGTCCTGTGATCCCTTCTCATGAAACATCGAACCTGGCGGTAGGCTTGGGAACCCCTTACAAACTCTCTAACACACAATGTGGATGCTTTTGTGACCTTACTTGAAAATCATTCTTACTTAATACTCTCAGGCTCTCTCAGTATATCTTTCTCTTTGACGTGCTACATATACCCAGTCAAAGCAGAGTCTGCTTTAAAAAAAAAAAAAAGGACTCATTGTTACACACAGACTTCTAGAAAACAAAATATAATTAGAAGTTGAAATTTCCCCCAAATAAAGCAGCTGGTTCTATCTAAACGTATCTGAATGTTGTAACTGCCAATGAAAAATCTGTAGGTATGTGCAAACCTCTGGGGACATTTTGTTTTGATGTCAGGACATCTGACTCACTTTTCTAAAAAGTGAAATTTCCTTTTCTCTCTTTTCTACCTGGTAAATCCTTGTTCATCAAGATTCAGTTCAAATGTCACCTCCTTAGTTCAACTTCTAAATTCCTCCAGGCTAAGTGGGACCTTCTTTTGTCAGTTTACACATTGTATTTTGCGCCTTCCATAGACTGATCGGGTTACATTAAGACTGTTTACCTCTCTCTCCTGAACTTTGAGGTTTAGGACTAGGTCAAACCATACACCAATTCCCAGAACACATCTTAGTGTGTAACAAAAAGCAGGTACCCAGAAACAGTTTGTCCCATAATATTAATCACTAGGCATATATTTGATTCATAGATGAATTTCAATATGTTTATGTTTGCCAGACCTTGCATTCACTGTGATAAAATTGAGTGAGATAGTGGTTTTGAAAATTTTCTGACAAGCGTTGTTTTCTAGTACTACATTATGTGCTGTGCTTAGCTATTCAGTTGTGCCTGACTCTTTGTGACCCCATGGACTGTAGCCCTCCAGACTCCTCTGTTCATGGGGATTCTCCAGATAAGAATACTGGAGTGGGCTGCCACGCCCTCCTCCAGGGGATCTTCCCAACCCAGGGATCAAACCCATCTCTCCTGCATTGCAGACGGATTGCTTATTGTCTGAGCCATCAGCGAAGCCCAAGAATACTGGAGTGGGTAGCCTATCCCTTCTCCAGGGGAACTTCCCAACCCAGGAATTGAACTATGGTCTCCTGCATTGCAGGCAGATTCTTTACCAGCAAACCCAGTACTACATTACTCATTATTATTAATCATTGTCATCGTTGGGAGCTAATGTATTATTATAAAAAAATACAAATTCTGGTATTTTGAAAATGAGAAGAATCATTGTTCTAGGGACTTCCCTAATGAGAAGCTGAGACTTCTCAGAGTGGCTGAGACTCTGCACAATGCAGGGGCCCTGGGTTCAATCCCTGGTCAGGTAACTAGATACCACATGCCACAACTAAAAATCCTGCATGCCAGAACTAAGACTTGGCTCAGCCAAATAAATATTTTTTAAAAAAAATCACTGTTCTAGCTCTTGCTAGAGCCAGTATAGAGTCAGACAATATCTCATTACACAGTATTTCGTCTTTCAAGAAATCAGTCAAATAGTATCGCAGAGGAAGTGACAAATGGCTAGCAGTTGTACTACTTCAAAGCAAACCAGGTAACAAGAAAGCAGTATTGGCCAGCATTGGCCAGTGGTGCTGACCTCCTACTCCCAAATACATTGACCTTTTTCCCTCAAACTGCAGTTTCTGGAGACTCTCTCTTACCTGCTTCCTAGGACACCACAATCTGTTCTCTACTTTCCAATTCTTCTGTCCTTTCTCTACTTTCCTCTCTGGCTTTCCAACTCCCCCCTGCCCCTTAAGTGTGCCCACTCACTCATGTTCTATCCATGGGCCTCTTTTCTTTCCATTTCGTCACTTCAAAAATAAAGCAGTTAACAATTACCAAATATCTGCTGTTCAATTGAAGCCTCAAATTATTATATAGGTAGTATTATTATCCCCATTTTAAAGATGAAGAAGCTGAGGCACAAAGAAATTTAGTAAGTAGTCCATAATCACATAACTCACCAGGGAGAGAGGCTGGGACTGAAATCAAACACCCTGGTTCTAGAGTCCAGACTCTTAACCTCTCCATCACTCCTTTTTATTTTTAATTTTTATTGGAGTATAGTTGATTTACAATGTTCTGTTGGTTTTAGGTGTGCAGCAAAGTGATTCACTTAATCGTACATGTGTATCTATTCTTTTTCAGATTCTTTTCCCATATAGGTCATTACAGAGTATTGAGTAGAGTTCCCTGTGCTATACAGTAGGTCCTTATGAGTTACCTATTTTACATATTAGTGTCCATCACTCTTTTTGGAAAGCATCTGCAAAGCAAGATCCTCAGGTTTAGGGACTGGAAATCAGTCACAGTAGACTGCTGACTCTGCAAGAACTGGGGATTGACTTTTCTTCTGAATTCCTCAAAGGAATCTCAAAATCAGTTTACTTAAAACAGATTCAGTTATCCTCTGATGTTGTGAGACCAGACAACTGAAAAAATCTTGGTAACATTGACCCCAAACTGGTTTCCCTTATGACTTTTCTTGTCTTGGGAACTGATACTACCATGATGGTAGAGACTGCACTGATGAGATACTTGAGCTCTATTACTGTATTTTTCTAAAGTGATCTCTTAACTCAACATTTTCCCCTGGTGTGATGTAGACATCACAACCACTGTGTATTGCACAGTGCTAGGCACATTATCATCTTTTGTGAAAAATATTTAAGGAACAAATGAGCACATTTCTACCAGATTGTAAGTTCCAGAAAGGCAGGCACAGTGGCTCTCCTTCATTGTATTTTGTAGGGAAGTGCAGAATCTCACTAAGTAATCCTTCAATTAGGTGCATCTGTTAAATTCCATTGACTGAAATCAACTTTTTCAGATGGGCACATTTGAATGCAGTGGAAGGCTTGTTTCAGGATTTAAGAAATATTTGCATTACTTTTAAGGAGCTTATTAAATTCTAAACAGAGCCAATTTAAAAGCCTTTTTATTGAACCAAGAGTGCAAGTAATGAAAACCAATTTTGTAAAGTTAAAAAAAAAACAGTGAAGCTCTTAATAATAATTGTTTTTTAACTCCAGATTGCTTAACTCAATACATTTTGTTTCAGAGTAAAACTTTTCTTTCCTCTTGGGAACTCCTTAACTGGTCCCAAAGTTACACAGTAATTGAAGTTGTTAACTACTCTGCCAAATGCAGATCATCTGCCTGGGAGTATGAAACACTTTTAAAAACTCACTAATACTGCTCATGGTGTGGAAACATTTGTGAATGGTTCTGAAAATTCCTGCAGATTCACTTCAGTTTTTTTTTCCTCAAGCTAAATTAAAGTATTATTACATTTCTTATGTTTTATTAGATATAACATTTCTAGTCCCACTGTATTCTTATGAAATGATTTCAGAGTATCTGGACTGTTATATTCTCTGTCTCCATCATTGGATCTGTAGACACTGGATCTTGCAAGGGGGATTTGCAGCTTTCTTCTTTTTACTTTGATGTATTCCTTGGCATTTTTTTTTAAAAAATAAAGAACATCTCTCACTTTTATAAAATCCATATGTCATTGTGTGTGCTAAGTCACTTCTGTCATGTTTGACTCTGTGACACCATGGAATAGCCCACCAGGCTCTTCTGTCCATGGACTTCTCCAGGCAACAGTACTGGAGTGGGTTGTCATGCCCTCCTCCAGGGCATCTTCCTAGATATGTCATTACTTGCTTTAGAACATTTACTTTTTGTGTTTTAGGTTCAGTTCAGACAATGAAGGCCTATTCTACTGTATGCTAAGATGCATTTGAGTCAGATGAGTTTCTTCTCTTATGCAGCTTTCAGCTCAGTTGGAGAGAGAAACACACATATGGATAAAAGCATGTATGCTGGTGATCCACGCTGGAGACTATGGGAACAGAGAAGTTCACCTCAGAGAGAGAGCCTGGGTATGACAAGGACAAGAGGTAACTGACCAGGAGACTGGGGGTAGGAGAGGCAGAGACCTAGAGATAAGAGAACCCTCTTACACTGTTGGTGGGAATGTAAATTGGAGCAGCCACTATGGAAAACAGTATGGGGGTTCTTCAGAAAACTAAAACTAGAACTACCACATGATCCAGCAATCCCACTCCTGGGCATATACCCAGACAAAACAATAATTCAAAGGACACATACACCCCAATGTTCATAGCAGCACTATTTACAATAGAATGGAAAGACATGGAAACAACCTAAATGTCCATCAACAGATGAATGGATAAAGAAGATGTGGTCCATATATACAATGGAATACTACTTGGCCATAGAAAAAGAATGAAATAATGTCTTTTGCAGCAACATGGATAGATCTAGAGATCATTATACTGAGTGAATAAGGCAAAGACAAATATCATATGATATCACTTATACATGGAATCTAAAATATGACACAAACGAGCATATCTATGAGACAAAAACAGACTCGTGGACACAGAGAACACAGTTGGGGTTGCCAAGGAGGAGAGAGGGGTGGAGGATAGAAGGATTGGAAAAAAAAAAAAACATTGAGGTTTTTGGGTCTTGCTGCAAGCCTCACTGGTATTGCTCGTAAATAATGTGCTGGGCACATGTGGTGTGGAAAGATACTAGAGAGGTATCCAAAGACGAGCTCAAGGAAACCTCCCTTGCTATTCTAGGACTTTATACACATCCAGGATTTATATATATCCACTAGTGGTGTAGTTTAAAGAATATATACTGTCTAATATTGTCAGAAATGGAAACACAGATCTTTTTCTGTACATTTAAATACACTGCATGTACATAGCATCTTCCCTTAGCGCCACCCAGGGACTCTTCCCTGAGACCCCCTAAGGCCTAAAATGTGTTCCCCTGGTGGCTCAGCAGTAAAGAATCCACCTGGCAATGCAGGAGATGTGGGTTTGATCCCTGGGTGGGAAGATCCTTTGGAGAAGGAAATGGCAACCCACTCCAGTATTCTTGCCAGGAAATTTCCATGGACAGAAAGAACCTGGTAGGCTACGGTCCATGGGGTCACAAAAGAGACAGACATGACTTAGCAGCTAAAACAACAACAAAACCTGAAATAGTCATTGAGAATTTTCTCCTCTACCTTGTCATGATGCATCATTTGTTCAGTTTGTTACTAGATTCAATTTTCTAAGATATTTTTCTTTATTTTAAAAATTTATTTATTTTAATTGGAGGCTAATTACTTTACAACATTGTAGTGGTTTTTGCCATACATTGACATGAATCAGCCATAGGTGTACATGAGTCCCCCATCCTGTACCCCCTCCCTACTCCCTCCCCATCCCATCCCTCAGGGTTGTTCCAGTGCACTGTCTTTCAGCGCCCTGTTTCATGCATCAAACGTGGACTGGTCATCTATATCACATATGGTAATATACATGTTTCAATGCTATTCTCTCAAATCATCTCACTCTTGCCTTCTACCACAGAGTCCAAAAGTCTGTTCTTTATATCTGTGTCTCTTTTGCTGTCTCACATATAGGGTCATTGTTACCATCTTTCTAAATTCCATATATATGCTTTAGTATACTGTATTGGTGTTTTTCTTTCTGACTTATTTCACTCTGTACAATAGGCTCCAGTTTCATCCACCTCATTAGAACTGATTCAAATGCATTCTTTTTAATAGCTGTGTAGTATTCAATTGTGTATATTTACCACAGCTGTCTTATTCATTCATCTGTCAATGGATATCTAGGTTGCTTCCATGTCCCAGCTATTGTAAACAGTGCTGCAATGAACATTGGGGTACAAGTGTCTCTTTCAATTCTGGTTTCCTAGGTGTGTATGCCCAGCAGTGGGATTGCTAGGTTGTATGGCAGTTCTATTTCCATTTTTTTAAGGAATCTCCTCAATGTTCTCCATAGTGGCTGTACTAGTCTGCATTCCCACCAACAGTGTAAGAGGGTTCCCTTTTCTCCACACCCTCTCCAGCATTTATTGTTTGTAGACTTCTGGAAACCAGCCATTCTGACTGGCATGAAATGGTACCTCATTGTGATTTTGATTTGCATTTCTCTTATAATGGGTGATGTTGAGCATCTTTTTGTGCATTTGTTAGCCATCTGTATGTCTTCTTTGGAGAAATGTCTGTTTAGTTCTTTGGCCCATTTTTTGGTTGGGTCATTTATTTTTCTGGTATTGAGCTGCTTGTATATTTTGAGATTAATTGTTTGTCAGTTACTTTGTTTGCTATTATTTTCTCCCATTCTGAAGGTTGTCTTTTCACCTTGCTTATAGTTTCCTTGGTTGTGCAAAACTTTTAAGTTTAATTAGGTCCCATTTGTTTATTTTTGCTTTTATTTGCATTACTCTGGGAGGTGGGTCATACAGGATCCTGCTGTTACTTATGTCAGAGAGTGTTTTGCCTATGTTTTCCTCTAGGAGTTTTATAGTTTCTGGTCTTACATTTAGATCTTTAATTCATTTTGAGTTTATTTTTGTGTATGGTGTTAGAAAGTGTTCTAGTCTCATTCTTTTGCAAGACCAGACCAGTTTTCCCAGCACCACTTGTTAAAGAGATTGTCTTTTCTCCACTGTATATTCTTGTCTCCTTTGTCAAAGATGAGGTGTCCATAGGTGCATGGATTTATCTCTGAATTCTCTCAACTTTTGCTTGTCTGTAAAGCTTTTGATTTCTCCTTCGTATTTGAATGAGATCCTTGCTGGTTATAGTAATCTGGGTTGTAGGTTTTTCTCTTTCATCACTTTAAGTATGTCCTGCCATTCCCTTCTGGCCTGAAGAGTTTCTATTGAAAGATCAGCTGTTATCTTTATGGGGATCCCCTTCCATGTTATTTGTTGTTTTTCCCTTGCTGCTTTTAATATTTGCTCTTTTTATTTGTTCTTCATTGATTTGATTGATATGTGTCTTGGGGTGTTTTGCCATGGGTTTATCCTGTTTGGGACTCTCTGGGTTTCTTGGACTTGGGTGGCTATTTCCTTCCCCATTTTAGAAAAGTTTTCAACTACTATCTCCTCAAGTATTTTCTCATGGCCTTTCTTTTTGTTTTCTTCTCCTGGGACTCCTATAATTTGAAGGTTGGGACATTTAACATTGTCCCAGAGGTCTCTGAGGTTGTCCTCATTTCTTTTAATCACTTTTTCTTTTTTCCTCTTTTCTTCATTTATTTCCACCATTCCTTCTTCCACCTCACTTATCCTATTTTCTACCTCTGTTATTCTACTATTGGTTCCCTTCAGCGTGCTTTTGATCTCGGTTATTGCATTATTCACTTTTGATTGACTCTTCTTTATTTCTTCTAGGTTCTTGTTAAACATTTCTTGCATCTTCTCAATCTCTTCCCTGTCTCTAGTCTATTTATCTGTAACTGCATTTTGTTTTCAAGATTTTGGATCATCTTTACTATCATTATTCTGAATTCTTTTTCAGATAGACTCCTTATCTCCTCCTCTTTTGTTTGGTTTGGTTTATCATGTTTCCTTTACCTGCTGAATGTTTCTCTGCCTTTTCATTTTGTTTCAATTGTTGTGTTTGGGGTTGCCTTTCTGTAGGCTGGAAGTTTGTTGTTCCTCTTTATTGTGGAAGTTGCTCCCTGTGGGTGGGAGCACTCCCTGACTAGTGGCTTGTCAATGTTTCCTGGTTAGGGAAGGTTGCATCTGTGTTCTGGTGGGTGGAGCTGGATCTCTTCTCTCTGGAGTGCAATGAAGTGTCCAGTAGTAAGTTTTGGGGTGTCTATGGGTTTGGCATGACTTTGGGCAGCCTGTATTTTAATGCTCATGGCTGTGTTCCTGTGTTGCTAGAGAATTAGTGTGGTATGTCTTGTTCTGGAACTTGTTGGTTCATGGGTGGAACTTGATTTCAGTGTAGGTATGGATGCTTTTGGATGAGCTCTTGTTGATTAATGTTCCCTGGAATCAGGAGTTTTCTGGTGTTCTAAAGTTTTGGATTTAAGCCTCCTGCCTCTGGCTTTCAGTCTTACTCTTACAGTATCCTCAAGACTTCTCCATTCATACAGCACAGATGATAAAACATCTAGGTTAATAGTGAAAAGATTCTCCACAGTGAGGGACACCCAGAGAGGTTCACAGGGTTACATGGAGACAAGAAGAAGGAGGAGGGAGATAGAGGTGACCAGGAGAAGAGGAGGAGTCAAAAGGGGAGAGACCAATCTAGCCAGTAATCAGTTCCCTAAGTGTCTCCACAGCCCTGAATTCCCAGAGAGTCACAGAGTTAAGTAAACAAGAGAAGGGGGATTGAGGAGATAGAGGTGACCTGGGGGGGAAAAGGAAGAGTCAAAAGGGGAGAGAGCAATAAAGCCAGTAATAACACCCCTAAGTAAAAATGGGTACTGAAGATTAGATTCTTAAAGGTACAAAATTGATAAAAAAAAAAAAATACCAAAAAGCAAAGATTGAAAATCTAGGGTAGAGGGTAGACTCTCAAAAATACAATATTAGAAATACAAAACAGAAGCAATCATAAAAATTATAAAAAAACATATATATGAAATTTCCTTTTAAAATAGGGTCTTTTTTGCAAGGTAATAGTAGGTTATAAAAATGAAAATTGAAGGAGTAATAAAGAACTTAAAAATAAACAAAATTTAAAATGAAAATAGTAAAAATATATCTAGGAATTTCTCTGGAGCTGTTGAGGGCAGTGTGGGGCCAGTTCAATTTTGGATAGTTCCTTGTTCCAGCTTGTACTTCTTCTCAAGGTGTATAGACCCCTTCCAGTGCTCTGTCAACGTTAACTATAGGGTTTTAATCTGTTGCACTTGTCACTTCCAGAGTGGTTCCCTCTTGTTTGTTTATTTTGGCTTCCTCTGTTTGCAAGTCTCTTCAGTGTCTAATTTCCGCCCTGACACAAGGGGGCGAAGGTGGTCACTTATTTAGGCTCACTTGTTCAGTTGTGTTGTGGGGAGGGAGGAGCATTGCAAACAAATATCACTGGCGTGTGTGGGGAGTGCTCGCAGTATATGGACCACACTGGGTTTGCCCCAGCTCACAGCATTTTGTGCTTTCCTGGTCTACACTGCTCAGGCTCCAGGTTGCTCTACAGGGGTACTGTCCAAAGCGGGCCCTGCATTTCGTGCACTTCCCAGGTCTGAGTTACTCAGGTTCAGATTTTTGGGTACTTCGCAAGGACACAGACTCAGTTGGGTGTGCATTTTGTGCGCTTCCCAGATCCGAACACCTCAGGCGACCAGGTGCTTGGCTAGTGTACTGTCCCAGGTGGGCATCTTAATCACCTCCCCAGTCTGGGCCGCTCAGTTTCCTGGATGTGCCCCAAGCGTACCATCTCAGGTGTGCCATGTGTCTCCTCTGGGGAGCTGATCTCAGGCTGTGACCCTCCTGGCAGATGTCAACCATTCAGGATCCCAGGAAGACTTGGTTAGCAACTGGGAGCCTGCTCACAGTTTGGTGGAGGATGCCGGTCTCTGGGGCCGAGATTGCCCCTTGCCTTCCAGCTCTGACTGTCTTCCGCCTGCCTCTCTGCCTCTGGTTGGGGAGAGGGGCCTGTATGCCACCTGCTAGCTCTCCTTTGTATTTGCTCAATCCTTTGTTCTCTGAGTGGGCCAGGCTGTGCATTAAGTTAGAGCCTTTTGCGGGAAAGTTCTCTCTCTTTTTCTCTCTCTGGCTATCCCACAGTTTGGGTTGCTATCTCATGTTAGCTCCCTCAGATTGTCCTCAGGGCATTCAGGCCTGGTCCTTACCCTAAGGATGCAACCCGTGCCTCCCTGTCCAGCCCCAGCCCCCACTCGCTGGTGTGGATGCGAGTATCCGGGCTACTTCTCCACTGGGAGCTGTGGTTAGGTGCATATTCTGTGGGTTTTGTTTTGTTTTTTTTTTCTCCTGGTTATGCTGCCCTCTGAGATTTCAAAACTCCCCACAGACCCGATGGTGAGAGGGTTTCCTGCTGTTTGGAAAATTCTCCTTCATGACTCCCTCCCCAGGATGGATCTCCATCCCTAACTCTTTTTTCTCTCTTTTTGTCTTTTATATTTTGTCCTACCACCTTTCAAAGAGAATGGGCTGCCCTTCTGGGTGCCTGGTGTTCTCTGCCAGCGTTCAGAAGTTGTTTTGTGGAAGTTGCTCAGCATTCAAATGATCTTTTGATGAGTTTGTGGGGGAGAAAGTGGTCTCCCCGTCCTATTCCTCCACCATCTTGGGACCGCCCCCCCAATTTTCTAAGATTTTATTTAGGATTTTGGTATCTATGTTCATATATGATATTCACCCATAGTTTTTTCCTACTCTTCTCCTTCCCCTTCTTCCTTTCCTCTTTCGCTTCTCCCTTTCTGAGCACTCTTTTTGTCTGATATCTGTATCAGGGTTTTGCTAGATTGAAGGCAGGAGGAGAAGGGGACGACAGAGGATGAGATGGTTGGATGGCATCACCAGCTTGATGGACATGAGTTTGAGTAAGCTCTGGGAGTTGGTGATGGACAGGGAAGCCTGGCATGCTGCGGTCCATGGGGTCACAAAGAATCGGACACAACTGAGCGACTGAGCTGACTGATAACAGAAAGAGAGCTGGAAACAATATTTTTAGAAGTTCCTGATTAGTATAACATGGAGAATATCTGTTCTTTGAAGGGTTAGGAGACATCTCCCATTAAACCCTCTGGGCCTGGCAGCTTTTTAGCAGTTGATCTGGGATTATCTTTTTTATTTCTTCCAAGGTTATTGATTTATTCAGGTTTTCTACTTTTAATTTTTAAAATATGTAGTAACATCGACTTCTTCTTTTGATGTATGGTTCTGTGAATTTTAATACAGGCAGATTTGTGTTATCCTTACCACAATCAGCATATTCAAATTAGAACAGATGGAACATCCCCCAAATTTCTCATGTTCCTCTTTAATCATATCCTGCCTCTACCTCTAACCCCTGGCAACCACAGATCTGTCCTCCATCACTATAGTTTTGTCTTTTCAAGAAAGTCATATAACTGGAATCATACAGCATGGACCCTTATGTCAGATTTCCTTCACTTAGCAAAATGCATTTGAGATTCAGCCACAGTGTTGCATGTAGGTAATTCATTTTTATAGCCAAGTAGCATTCAATTCTATGGATGCATCACAGTTTGTTTCTCCATTCTCTCATTGAGGGACGTTTTTGTTGTTTCCAGTTCTGGGCTAACAGCTAAAGCTGTTACAAATATTTGCACAAAGTTTGTGAATGCACACTGTTTTTGAGCATATAAATTTATTTCTTTAGGGTAAATACCCAGGAGAGGAATTTCTGGGTCATATGATAAGCATATACATAATTTTATAAGAAACTGTTAAGCCATTTTCCAGAGCAGCTGTATGATTTTGCATTCCCACAAACAAGATATGAGAGTACCAACATCATTCATTTTTGTTCACTCCACTTGTCTTTAACTACCTTTCCTTATAATGTTGATGGAGGCTTGTGTTTTGTGTTTTTGTTTCTTTAATGGTGGCTTGTTAACTGCAACTAAGGATTCATGTTGTGCAAGCATTGTGGAGGATACTTAGTCATTACAACTTTGAAGGTTGTTTTTTTTCCACATTCTCTTAAGTTCTCTTCCTGGAAATCTATTAAGTAAATGTTGAGGGACTTCCCTAGTGGTCCAGTGATTAAGAATCTTCCTTGCAATGCAGGGACATGGGTTCAATCCCTGGTTAGGGATCTAAGATACTACATGACAAAACTACTGAGCCTGTGTGCTACAGGGATCACGTAGAGTCTAGAGTCTGCACCACAGGGAAAGATCCCACATGATGCAATGCATGTCCCATTTGCCACAACTAACACCTGATGCAGCCAAATAAATAAATATATTTTTTAAAAGTATATGTTGGACTCTTTCATGCTTTTTTACATACCTCTTTCCTTATCTCTCAGTTTATTTCCCAGCTCTTAATGTCTTCATGTTGCATTCTGGGAAATTTCCTGAGAAATGTCTTTCAAGTCACCAGTCCCCTCTTCAAATATACCTAATTCCTTCAATTGTTCATTGAGGTTTTTAATTTTAGTGATAACATTTGTCATTTCTAGAATTCATATTTCAATTATTCCTTATCTCTTTTCTGTAATATATTGTCCTCAAATTTTTATCTTTTTACTTTAAAAATTGCTTTAATATGTTTATTTTACAGTGTTTATATGTGATATGGTTCTCAGATCTGTTCTATTTCCTTGCTTTCTCACTCCTATGATTCTCTCACTTAGAGAAGAAAAAAAGAAAGAAAGAAAAGGCAACTCTACATAGAAGGGAAATAAATCAAAGTAATGTTTACCAGGAGGTGCTTGTGGTAAAGAACCTGCCTGCTAATGCAGGAGACCTAAGAGACACAGGTTTGATCCCTGGGTTGGGAAGATCCCCTGGAGGAGGGTACGGCAACCCACTCCAATATTCTTGCCTGGAGAATCCCATGGACAGAGCAGCCTGGAGGTCTACAGTCCGTAGAGTCATGAAGAGTGGGACGTGACTGAAGTGACTTAGCATGCATGAATGAGTAAAGTGATGCGTCATTTGGTAACTGGGTGGCAAGGGAGAGATTAACTTGCCATAAGAAATGGAGAATTTTTATAAAAATATCAGGAAAGTGGACATTTCTTTAGAATTTCAACAATATCAGGAAAGAGGACATTTCTTTAGAGAGTCAACAAATATGTTTATGTGACTAAGTACTACTTTCTCAGCCTCTGATCTTCCCATTTCTAACACAAGATTTAAAACAAAGTGGCATTTTATTGAACACCCACTATCTGACTGCTACAATACTAAGTACTTCACATATATTTAGTACTTCACATGTAATTATTATGACCATCTATCTTACAGATGAGAATATGCAGTTTTCCCTGAGAACACCTAGCTAATAAGTGACAGAGCTGGAATTTGAACTCATGTCTTTCTCTGAATCTTGTCACTTCTGTCAGGTCACTTGACTGTTAAGATAATAGCAGCAGTAAAAGGGTCTGTTTTCTAAGATTTATTCTTCCGATCTCTGCTTTGCATCATTTGTAAACTATCAGAGAACTCATTTTCAGTTTCAACAGCTATTTCTTGGCCACCCAATCCAGTACTCTTACCTGGAAAATCCCATGGACACAGGAGCCTGGCGAGCTACGGCCCGTGGGATCGCAAAGAGTCAGACACGACTGAAGTATCTTAGCTCGCACACACACAAAGGATTGCGCTATGTATTCTGTCCTTGGTACTAACATATCCTTTAAACTCCCCTGACCATGAATATCAAAGAAGTGGAACTGGACATTGCTTAACAGATAGCAAGAGGTACAGGTGTGTAGCTGTTAAGCACAAAGGCATTGGATGTGGACAGCAAGGATTTGAATTCTACTTCTATGACTTGTCAGCTGAGTAACTTGGACAAGTTGCTCTATATTCTTATTTATGGAGAATGAAGTAAGTTTGCTCTTATATCTCAGACATATAATTTTTACCTCCCCCTAAAAGCCTATGGGGCTTCCTTGGTGTCTCAGAGGTAAAGAATCCGCCTGCAATGCAAGAGACATGAGTTCGATCCCTGGGTGGGGAAGATACCTTGGAGAAGGGCATGGTAACCCACTTTAGTATTCTTGCCTGGAGAATTGCCATGGACGGAGGTGCCTGGTGGGCTACAGTTCATGGGGTCACAAAGGGTCAGACACGACTGAGCGACTAAGCACACAAAAGCATATCTTCCCTCTTTCTACCTTACCCCTTAGATTTAGGCACTTTCTACTACTACTACTTACTTGTCTCTTTGCCCCTAGAGCCCTTCCATGAAGAGTTTTGAATCTAGCCCTGTCTTTTCATTTCTTTGGCCGTCACATTTTATCTCAATCCTGGATTACTTTAAGGCTCTCCCCCATTTTGGCTTTGCTCTCAAGCTTTTTCTCTTTTAATTCACCCGGTCTTTTCTCTATATAACGTAACTTGAATATTTCCTGCAAGTTTATGATTCTTTGTTATTACATTTTTTCTTTTTGTTTGTTTTATTTTTTTCCTGATGGTAAATTACAAAAAATCCATCCCCTATACAACAGAGAAAATTAAAGACAGTCAAAATTTCCCTAGGACACAATTAGTGTTAACAATTTGGCGCACATTTTATTTAATATTACACATAACCATGATTGAAACTAGGTGTATATTTTATTTAATATTATACATAAGCACTATGAACATTTTGGTGCTTAGTTCCTCTATTAACAATTTGTGTATATTCTACATAATATATGACACAACCACTATTAACATTTTGGTACACATTTTAGCTAATTTTGTGTATAAGTGTATAAAGGTTTTCAGTATTATCATTTAACCATATATGTTGTTGACATATTTCCATGGTAGTGTTATAGGTGTATATCAATATTTTTTAAAAATTGTTTTTTTATTAAATACTGATTGAACACAAAAGAATATTTATGAAACATGCATAAGATAAAAAGAATTTTCATGCAGTGAACACTCATGTTGATATCACTCTGTTTAAGAAACAGAACATTTTCATTACCTTTGAATGCCTGTTCCCTTCTTCCTCAGTTGTAGCTCTTACTATGTATTCCCTCTTATCATATTCTTACTTTTCAGTCTAGCTTGCATATATATTTGCATATCTAAGCAATAAATTGTTTGCTTTTGTCTGTTTTTGAAATTGACGTAAAAAGATCATTCTGTACGTTGAAACTTGATTTCCCCCCCTCTATTCTATGTCTCTTTTGGGGTTGTTAAGGAGAATTGACATCTTCACGATATTGAATCTTCCAGCTCATGAATGTAATATATATCTCCATTTATTTAGGTCTTTTTAAAATGTCTTTCAATGTAGTTTGTCATATTCTCCCTAAATGTCTTGCTTATCTTTTGTTAGATTTATTTCTATATAGATATTGCTTTTTGATTTATTCTAAATGGTCTCTTTAAAAGTTAGCTTTCTAGCTCTTTGTTGTTGGTAGATAGAAGTGCAATTGATTAAAAAAAATTAAACTGCTTATTTAACATCTGGAAACAGAAAAGCAACACATTTATTGTTTATGAATACTTATAGCTGTAATGAAATTTTATAAATTTGGTTGGAAAGATGGACGCAACCTTCAAGATATGTTTTTTGGAGAGGCAGAGGGAATGAGAGTGAGGAGAGGCAGAAAGAAGACATTAATAGTATTGATAACATTTTATTTCTTTATGAAGCAAATAGAACTAAATATTAAGATTTGTTAAGGCTGCATAGCAGGTGCATGAGTGTTTTATTATTCTTTGTGCCTTTTTGAAATAGGTCATAATTTTTAAAAATGAGATACACAATATTAATTATATGTTCAAAATAAATCACTTTCATGATGGATGACCTCAGAATCCATTAATTCTATTGATTATTCTAAATTAGACCTTGTAGAGTGGGGGCTGTGAGCTGAACCCAAGCTCCAGATGTGATTGTTTTTTGTGCCTTATAATTAAATCAACCAACAATGAAATGCCAAAGATTTTACATAAGGATCTGGATTTCTGAATTCTCTCAGAAAGTTAGAAAATCTGACAACACTATATTTTCATACAGTAAATAGTTAATTAGGTGTGAATAAGTAGTGGCTGCCTGGTTACTGACTGTTTATTATGAAAAATTTCAAATATTTTCAAGATGGAAAGAAGAGCATAAGAGCTCCCTGATATCCACCATCGAAATTCAACAATTATTGACTCATGGCCAATTTTGTTATGTCTATTTTTGCTGATCTCCTGATCCATAGGTTATTTTGAAGCAAATCCAAGACACTGTATCATTTCATCCATAAATACTTTAGTTGTTATTGTTGTTTAGTCGCTCAGTCATGTCTGACTCTTTTGTGATCCCACAGATTGTGATTTTCCAGGCGAGAATATTGGAGTGGGTTGCCATTTCCATTCTCCAGGGGATCTCCCTTACCTAGGGATTGAACCTGAGTCTCCTGCATTGCAGGTGGATTTTTAGTATTTATCTCTAAAAGATAAGAACTTTCAGAAAATGTAACCATGATTTTATCATCATATCTAAAAAAATTTAGCAGTAATTCTTTAATATAATCAAATACCCAATCAATATTCAAAATTTCTCCATTTTCTCAGCTTTATTTTACTGTTTGCCCAAATAAGAATTCAATTAAGGTCCTTCCACTGTGTGTGCTTGATATATTTCTGAAACCTCTGGGATCTTGTAGTGAAGCTTAGATCAACACTGTCCAATAAAATTATTTGTGATAATAAAAAATATTCTCTATCTGTGTACCCAATGTGGTAGCTACTAGCCATATATGGCCATTGAGCACTTGAAGTGTGACTAGTGCAACTGAGGAAATGAATTTTTAATTTTATTTAAGTTTAATTAATTAAAGATGTTTGCTTATAGTTTATTGAAAGAAATTTCACATACCACAAACTTCACCTTTTGAATTGTACAATTCAGTGACTTTTAATATAGTCACAAGTTGTACATTGATCACCACTAATTCTAGAACATTTATGTCATTTCTAAAAGAAACCCATTCACAATCACTACCCATTTCCCCTGCCCCAAACCCCCAGCAACCATTAATCTACAGTCTTTTTCTATGGATTTGCCTATTTGGATATTTCATATGAGGAACTTATACAGTATATAGCCTTTTGTATCTGGAATTTTTTATTTTGCATAATGTTTTCAAGGTTGATCAACGGATGCATTAATGCATATCAGTTAATTTATGTAATTTGATGGCCATACAATGCTCCATTGTATGCATATACCATAGTTTGCTTATCCTTTCACCAGCTGATGGACATTTGAGTTAGTTTTGCTTTTTAACTCTTATCAGTAATGTTATGATGAACATTCATTACAAGTTTCTGTGTGGACACATGTTTTCAATTCTCCTGAGCATAATACCTAAAGATGGAATTTCTGGGTCATATGGTAACTCTGTGTTTGACTTTTATAGAAACTGCCAAATAGTTTTCCCCATCAGAAATATATGCAGGTTCCAAATTTTCCACATTTGCATCAAGACTTGCTACTGTCCATCTTTTTGAGTGTAACCAATCTAGTGTGTGGTTTTGATGTCCATTTCCCAAACAACTAAAGATAGTGAACATTTTTTCATGTGTTTATGGCCTTTTTTATATCTTCTTCAGAGAAATGTCTATTCAAATCCTTTGTCCATTTTTAAACAGGGTCACTTTTTTTGTTGAATTGTACAAGTTCTTTATATATAAGTCCCTTCACAGATATATTATTTTCAGGTATTTTCTCCCTTGCTGTGAGTTGTCTTTTCATTTTCTTGATGATGTCCCCTGAAGCAAGAAAGTTTTAAAATTTGATGAAAGCAACTTATCTATTTTTCTTTTGTTGCTTGTGCTTTAGGTGTCATACCAAGAAAACCATTGCCTAAACCAAGTCCAAGCTTTACTCCTATATTTTCTTTTAAGACTTTTATAGTTTTAATTCTTAACATATAGTATTTGGTCCATTTCAACTTAATTTTTGTTTATGGTGACCATGTGTTGGTGTGCAACAGGGGTACAAACTCATTCTTAGGATATGGAGACCCAGGTTTTGCAGCACTATTCATTGAAAAGATTATTCTTTCCTACATTGAATTGTCTTGGCACCTTTGTCAAAAATCAATTGGCCATAAATATAAGAGTTTATTTCTGGACACCCAATTCTATTCCACTGATTTGTATATGATCTGTATACCAGTGACACACTGCCTTGATTATTGTAATTCTGTAGTAAGTTTTGAAATTGGGAAGTGTGAATCTTCCAAGTTTGTTCTTCTTTTTCAAGATGGTTTTGATTGTCCTTTGTGTTTCCATGTGAATTTTCAGATCAGATTTTCTGCAAAAAAGCATTTTAAATTATGTTAGTGATTGCATTAAATTTTATATCAATTTGAAGAGCATTGTGATCTGCCAAATTTTAAGTCTTCCAATCCATGAAATTCATATCTTTCCATCTACTCAGGTCTCTTTTAGTTTCTTTCACTGATGTTTTGTAGTTTACATGTCCAAGTCTTATACTTCTTTGGTTAAATTGATTTCTCAGTATTTTATTCTTTTTGATGCCATTTTAAATGTTAATTTAGCTTTCAAATAGTTCATTGTTAATGTATAGAAATACAATTGATTTCTGTGTATTGATCATGTATTCTTGAGAACAATGTTGAACAGAGTGGCAAGAATGAACATTCTTGTCTTGTTTCTGATCTTTGGGAGTGAGCGTCTTATATTGCACCGTCAGATATGATGTAGCTCTGTGTGTGTGTGTGTGTCTGTGTGTGTGTCTGTGTGTGAGGCTTTTATTAGATTGAGGAAATTCCTTCCTATTCCTAGTTTGTCAAGTGTTTTTTTATCAAAAAAGGCTGTTGGATTTTGTCAAATGCTTTTTCTGTATCTATTGAGATGCTATGAGGTTTTTGTTTTTTATTCTATTAAAATGATATGTTACATCAAATTTCAGATGCTAAACCAACTTTGCATTCTTGGAATAATTCCCACTTGGTCATGGTGTATAATCCTTTTTATACATTTACTGGGTTTGGTTTGTTAGCATTTTGCTGAGGATTTCTGTATCTCTATTCTTAAGGGATATTCATAAATTTTCTTGTGATACCTTTATCTGGTTTTGGTGTCAGGGTAATACTGGCCTAATAGAGTGAATTAGGAAGTGTTCCCTTCTCTTCTATGTTTTGGAAGAGTTTGTGAAGGATTGGTGTTAATTCTTCCTTTAAATGCTCAGGATGAGGACATGAAATGTGGATATAACCCAAGGGAGCACAAAATAGTGAAGAGCATCAAGTTTTAGGATCTCAGAGCAATGGGGCAGTGCTATTTATGAGGACATCAGGACAAGGGAGACTTGAGAGGCAAGGCTTCAGTGGAGGAGAAAAGGAAGTTCCTGCAGAAATACTGTCAAAGGTACTCCCTCCTGCTGCCAAGGGCTCTTGTGTCTTGTAGAAAGGCTCTAGACTGCATGATGACCTCATTCCTCAAAAGAAATTCTCCAACCAGGTGTATCTTTCTTTTTTCATAGGCTAGTTTGGGCTTGCTCAGAAGTGTTAGCTCTGCCGGCCTCCCCTGTGCTTTTTTCATCCACGGGTGTGTGTAACACAGATTCTTTGAACATCAATAACAGTGCTTCCCCAGAACTGGTCCTGAGATGCCCCAAAGTGTCTTCAGTTACTTCGGGGGGGTGTCTTGCAATTCTCAGAACTAGTTTACTTTCAGTTTATTTATTTGTTTAAAAAAGATGCATGCCATTTCAGACGTTTCTTTTTGGTAGATGTGTCAGAGGAGGAGGAATTGGAAGATAGGTGTCATGGGAAGAAAACAAAGCTAGAAGAAAAGTTACAAGTTACAGAAGACTGAGAATCTTTCATCTGGGGTATTTAGAAGTATTCACTCTGTCCGAATCACTGATTTATCCCAATGTTTGGAAGAAGTCCTGACACATCAGAGTGGATGCTCAGTAAATATTTGCTAAATGGAAAACTGGTCTTCCCAGGTGGCGCTAGTGGTCAAGAGCCCAAATGCTAATGCAGGAGACCTAAAAGATGTGGGTTCGATCCCTGGGTGAGGAAGGTCCCCTGGAGAAGGGAACGGCTACCCACTGCAGTATTCTTGCTGGAGAATCCCATGGACGGAGGAGCCTGGAGGTCTACAGCCCATAGGGTTGCAGAGTCAGGCACAGCTGATGCAACTTTGCATGCATGCACACAAATGGAAAACCTTTGAATTAATGAATCTAAGACTCTACGTGTTTATAGGAGACAGTATATGGGAAGTACCTATAGAAGTACAAAAGTGGAGGAATTAAAATGCTCAGAGGAGATAGCACATGTGAACAACCAGGGCAATAGATGGATGGGTGTGTCAGACTCAGGCCCTAGATTTTTTGGGCAGATTTGATTTAAGATATTTTGTTCTGTTACTTCCTTAAGAGAGTCATTCTTATTAGACTTACTTTTATGTTTGGAAAATATCCTCCCTTAGAAGGCAGAGGCCATCTGCATGTGGACTGTGTGAGATGTGGTGTATTGAAGAGGACACTGGACTTGGAATCAGAAGGTGAGAGTTCCAGCTCTACTACTTGCCCCATAGAAACATTTATAAACACATAAGGGAGCAATCGTCCATGAATAAGAGTCTGCCAACACAGGAAAAAGGGAAAATGAACATCAAAGGGTAGAATTGTTGGTTAAGGACCCTAAACTAAGTACTTTAAAAATAATTAAAGAGAAAATAAGTGAGCGAAATTACAAGAGAAGGATCCCACTTTTAAGAACATATAGACTTAAAGAGGAGGGAAACTTCTAGAAATAAAAGTATATTTATTGAAATGAAAATTTCAGTGTATTGGTTCTAATCACTTTTAAAACATTTAATATTATTTGTTAAAACTGGAGATACTCAATTGTCTTAAAGAAGTTATAAGTACAAAATTAAGCACTAGAAAAAAAATCACAAGTCTTCCTGAACATTAAGAGAATTTATAAATTACAATAGCAAAGAAAACACATAATGAAGAGAAAAAAAACAGTTACATGGATATACCTAGAGAGTGTCATACAGAGTGATGTAAGCCAGAAAGAGAAAAATGAATATCATATTTTAAGGCATACATGTGGGACCTAGAAAAATGGTACGTGCTGTGCTGAGTTGCTTCAGCTGTGTCCGACTTTTTGTGAACCTGGGGACCATAGCCTGCCAGGCTCCTCTGGCCATGGGATTCTCCAGGCAAGAATACTGGAAGGGGTTGCCATGCCCCCCTCCGGGGGATTTTCTGGACACAGGGATTGAACCCGCAGCTCCTGTGACTCCTGCATTGCAGGCAGATTCTTTACCTCTGGGCCATGGGGGAAGTCCAGAAAAATGGTATAGATAATCCTATTTGCAAAGCAGAAGTAGAGATACAGATGTAGCGAACAAATATATAGATACCAAGGGGGAAAGGGGGAGGATTGGAGGAACTTGGAGATTGGGACTGACATGTATACACTATTGATACTATGTATGAAATAGATAACTAATTAGAACATACCATACAGCACAGGGAACTCTACTTAATGCACTGTGATGACTTAAGTGGGAAGGAAGTCCAAAAGGGAGGAGTTATATATACATGGAAGGTTGATTCATTTTGCCGCACAGTAGAAACTAACAACATTGTAAAGCAACTAAATGCCAATGAAAACTAATTGACAAAAAGAAAAACAGTAAATATACATGGTACACATGGTGATTACAATATAAACTAGTACATCAGAGTTGAGATAAAAAACCATGTCCTATCAATGTGTGAGGGCTTCCCTGGTGGCTCAGCTGGTAAAGAATCCGCCTGCAATGCAGGAGACCTGGGTTCAATCCCTGGGCTGGGAAGATCCCCTGGAGAAGGGAAACGCCACCCACTCCAGTATCCTGGCCTGGAGAATTCTATGGACTCTATAGTCCATGGGGTTGCAAAGAGCTGGACACGACTGAGTGACTTTCACTTTCACTTCATCAATGTGTGAATAGGCTTAGACAGTACATTTGCTTAAAAGAATGAATGGGCTTAACTCACCTACTAAAAGAAAAGTATTTTCTTAAAAAATTTTTTTAGTTGTTTATTTTTGGTTGTGCTGAGTCTTTGTTGCTACATGGGCTTTCTCTAGTTGCAGAGAGGGCTACTCTTGGTTGCAGTGTGCAAACTTCTTATTGCGATGGCTTCTCTTGTCATGGAGCATGGCCTCTAGGGGGCACGCACTTCAGTAGTTGCAGCACCCAGGCTCTAGAGCACAGGCTCAGTAGTTGTGGCACACGCGCTTAGTTGCTCCATGGCATGTGGGATCTTCCAGGACTAGGGATCGAACTGATGTCTTCTGCATTGGCATGCAGCCATCAGGGAAACCTGAAAAATATTTGCAATATGGCCTAAAAGCAAGACTCAAATGTATGGTGTATGGAGATACATCCAAGTTGAGTCATACAGGCTAAAAATAAAGACATGGACAAATGGAAATAACAAACAAGTGGGGATTTTGATCCTTGATATCAAATAAAGTAGAATTCAAAAATAATTAAATGTGACAAAAACAGGTAACTTATAATGCAAAAATCCAATTTCATAATGTTAAGTATAACATTTACAAATCTTTAAAAATCTTTCAAAGTAGAAACTATAGATGCAAGATGATACAGATAGAAATAGATTGCTAGTAGGAAACTTCAATAGGTCATTCCTAGTGCAGAACAGATCAAGTGGCAGAAACATAAGGATACAGAAAAAGTAAACAACATAATCAATAAAATAGATCTCATTGATCTATAAGGAACCTTAGGACTTAATAATAGCCAGTATGCATGCCTTCCTTCTCAACATAGAACAGTTACAAAAATCCATCAAATATTAGGTCACAAAGAAAGCTACAGTAGGTTCTATATAATGGAAATATTACAAACAACACTTTATTATCACAGTGAAATAAAACTAGAATAAAAAAGTATGAAAACATACTTGGATACATGTATACATACTTGGATATATGGATACATTTAGACATCAGAGGAAAGATTCATACACTTAAACACTTACATCAATAAAATAGGAGTGAATGAATTGTATCAACTTAAAAAGTGAGAGAAAGAACAACAAATGCACCAAAAGAAAGCACAAGGAAGAAAAAAACAAAGGTAAGAGTAGAAAATTAATGAAGGCTGCTATCCAAAAGAGAGGGTGTGGAGAAAAGGGAACCCTCTTACACTGTTGGTGGGAATGCAAACTAGCACAGCCACTATGGAGAACAGTGTGGAGATTTCTTAAAAAACTGGAAATAGAACTGCCATATGACCCAGCAATCCCACTTCTGGGCATACACACTGAGGAAACCAGATCTGAAAGAGACACGTGCACCCCAATGTTCATCGCAGCACTGTTTATAATAGCCAGGACATGGAAGCAACCTAGATGCCCATCAGCAGACGAATGGATAAGGAAGCTGTGGTACATATATACCATGGAATATTACTCAGCCATTAAAAAGAATTCATTTGAATCAGTTCTAATGAGATGGATGAAACTGGAGCCCATTATACAGAGTGAAGTAAGCCAGAAAGATAAAGACCAATACAGTATACTAACACATATATATGGAATTTAGAAAGATGTTAATGATAACCCTATATGCAAAACAGAAAAAGAGACACAGATGTACAGAATAGACTTTTGGACTCTGTGGGAGAAGGTGAGGGTGGGATGTTTCGAGAGAACAGCATCGAAACATGTATATTATCTAGGGTGAAACAGATCACCAGCCCAGGCTGGATGCATGAGACAAGTGCTCGGGCCTGGTGCCCTGGGAAGACCCAGAGGAATTGGGTGGAGAGGGATGTGGGAGGGGAGATCAGGATGGGGAATACATGTAAATCCATGGCTGATTCATGTCAATGTATGACAAAAACCACTACAATAATGTAAAGTAATTAGCCTCCAACTAATAAAAATAAATGAAAAAAAAAAAAGAACCTAAAGCATAGGCTAATCAGAAGAGACAGAAAAAAAAAAAAAGAAAATTAATGAAGATTAGGATTAGAAACCAATAGGTCAGAGTAATAAATAAAAATTCTGGTTCTTTGAAAAAAGTAACAAAATATATAAACCACTGGCTACATTAATCAAATGGAAATGGGAGAAACACAACTACAAAATAAGAAAGACAAAGAAGAAATAGACAAGAATGGAGCAAAAAACTTGGTGTGGGCTACAAATAGGAACAGAATGAAGCGGTTCAGTTCAGTTCAGTCGTTCAGTCATGTCCAACCCTTTGCGACTCCATGGACTGTAGCATGCCAAGCTTCCCTGACCTTCACCATCTCCTGGCGTTTGCTCAAACTCATGTCCATTGAGTCAGTGATGCCATCCAGCCATCTCATCCTCTGTCATCTCCTTCTCCTCCTGCCTTCAGTCTTTCCAGCATCAGGGTGTTTTCTAATTAGTCAGTTCTTTGCATCAGGTGGCCAAAGTACTGGAACTTCAGCTTGAGCATTAGTCCTTTCAATGAGTATTCAGGACTGATTTCCTTTACAACTGACTGGTTTGATCTCCTTGCAGTCCAAAGAACTCTCAAGAGTCTTCTCCAACACCACAGTTCAAAAGCATCAATTCTTCAGCACTCAGCTTTCTTTATAGTCCAACTCTCACATCCATACATGACTACTGGAAAAACCATAGCTTTGACTAGACGGACCTTTGTTGGCAAAGGAATGTCTTTGCTTTTTAATATGCTATCTTAGGTTGGTCATAGCTTTTCTTCCAAGGAGAAAGTGTCTTTTAATTTCATGGCTGCCATCACCATCTGCAGTGATTTTGGAGTCCAAGAAAATAAAGTCTGTCATTGTTTCCATTGTTTCCCCATCTATTTTCCATGAAGTGATGGGACCAGACACCATGATCTTTGTTTTTTGAATGTTGAGTTTTAAGCCAGTTTTTTCACACTCTTCTTTCACTTTCATCAAGAGGCTCTTTTGTCCCTCTTCGATTTCTGCCATAAGGGTGGTGTCATCTGCATACCTGAGGTTATTGGTATTTGTCTTGGCAATCTTGATTCCAGTTTGTGCTTCATCCAGCCTGGCATTTTGCATGATATACTCTGCATATAAGTTAAATAAGGAGGGTGACAATATACAGCCTTGATGTACTCCTTTCCCAATTTGGAACCAGTCTGTTGTTCCATGTCGAGTTCTAACTGTTGCTTCTTGACCTACATACAGGTTTCTCAGGAGGCAGGTAAGGTGGTCTGGTATTCCCATCTCTATAAGAATTTTCCACAGTTTGTTGTGATTCACCCAGCCAAAGGCTTTGGTGTAGTCAAAATGAATGAAGCTGACTGTTTTTCAAATGAGTAACAGAAATAACATAATTAAACAGGGAGGGGAGAACTAAAGTGGGGAAACACACCCAAGTTATTTTGGTACACAGTATTTTTTGACTAAATACGTTGACTAAAGGAAAAAAACCTGAACGCCTGTATTGAACTTTTGTTAGTAGGCTTGTTTTCACAATGATACAAATTAGCTATTCTGAAACCGTTTTGGGGGGTCTTTTAGCATTGAGCAAATAAGTAACTATTTTGAAGGTAACTGGAATCAGACTTCTTACAGTTTGAGAAGGGCCGTTAAAAATGTGGAAAGGGGAACTCGAACGTGTACTCTATTGTGTTGACTGAAACTGGACATATCAGTATAAACTCATGGGTTTTAATATCTATCTATCTATCTGTATCTATCTATCTATCTATCTATCCAAAGACAGAAATTAAAAGAGATAAAGCTATCTATGCCTATCTGTAGCCCACCAGGCTCCTCTGTCTTTGGGGATTCTCCAGGCAAGAATACTGGAGTGGGTGCCATGCCCTCCTCCAGGGGATCTTCCCAACCCAGGGATTGAACCTAGGTCTCTTGCATTGCTGGTGGATTCTCCACCATCTGATCCACCAGTGAAGCATGTTTACCTATATCTACAGATATCTCGAATATCTTGTAGTGGCAGAGTACAAGGAAGCGCTTGAAGAATGGACAAAAGGACAGAAGAGTCAGCTTAGAGGGAGTTTCACTGACTAAATGTAGGACATTTTTCACATCAAAATAAATAATAGTAACAGATTATAATACACTGAATAAAACAAGAGTCTATAGAACATTCTGATATAAATGAATGAATAAAAATTAGGAAAAAAGTTATTGCTTGTACTAGAATGCCAACTAAAATATGTAGAAGGAATGGTGGAGTTACATCCTTTGGTCATCACAATAGTAATAAATGATGTGGGCAAAATCATCAATTGACACTAGTAATTTAATAAGGAACTTGGTATTTACATAGTTCCAAATGATCTCCTGACATAATTCTTACTAATTAAAAAAGGCAAAAAAAAAAAAAAAAAAAAGACACTACAGTGGAGAAACTTGGTATGCAGTACCTTAACCAAGTGACTGAAGTTAACTTCACCATTGATGGTTAAAATACACATTATGCACCTGCTCCTTTGATGACTGAGAAGGACACAGAATTTCTCTTGTGGTGTTCCTGCTAAAATGCCATAAACAAAAGCTAGTAATTTGTGATGTTAGATGAGATCTGGACCGGATTTTTTAAACTATTTTTTTTTTATTTTTGCTAAGAAGAACATTTTGGGGGAAATTGACAAAATTTATATTAAATATTTATAGTGAGAAATAATATTTTATTAATTAATACCAACTTTATGATTTTAATTATTGTACTTTAGTTATATAAGAGCATGTCTTTGTTATTAGGAAATATAAAGTGTAGTATTTAGGGGTAAAAGGGTATGATATCTGGTATTTACTCTAAAATGGAAAACTTGTGTATACAGAGGGAATGATAAAATACATGGTAAAATATAAAACAATTGGGGAAATTTGGGTGAAGGGTAAACACGAGTTGTTTGTACTGTTCTTCCAACTTTTCTATTGGTTTTGAATTATTTCAAATTAAAAAAGTAAGAAAAAGATACATTAAAAATATTTGTAAGAAGATGTAGGAGAATAATTTTGTTCTATAGGAATTTTTGAATTTATGTACAAAGCACAAACCATAATGAGAAAGAATGATCTATTTGACTAGAGTAAAATGACATATTCATGTACAATAAAGAAATCTATACATGGAGAAACCAAACTGCAAATGATGAGAAAAATATTTGCTATGCCTAAGATTAGTATCCAGGAGATATTTTTAAAATTACAAATGATCAAATAGAAAAATCAGCAAAGGATATGAATGGACAAGTCACAGAAGAAGATAAGAAGCCTATGAAAAGATGACTAACTGCAGTAGGAATTAGGGAGAAACAAATTAAAATAACAATGGCATACCATTTCATATTTATTCAAATGATTGTTCAAAATTACACAATTTGGTAATACCTTTCGTTGAAAAGATGTAGGTGAAAGGGGACTTTCTTAATTGGTTTAAAGATTCTGGAGATCTAGTATAGGTGAATGTGTGAACAATTCCACCTTTAGGTATGTAGCCTAGATAATCTCCAAAGAAACAGGAGAGGGTTGCTCTCTCCAGCATTGATAACCAGTGAAAAACTGGAAAACAACCTCATAGGCATCAACAGATGACATCAACAGATGGATCAGTGATTTGTGGTATAATCATACAATTCGTTTAAAATGAATGAAACAGAGCTACATGTGTTAACATGTAGAAATCTCAAAAACAAAATCTTAGGTGAAAAAAGCAGGTAGCGGAAATTCATAGGGTGAAATTTATAAAGACAGAAAATCCATAATGTATATTTTTAAGGAATAAGAAAAGAGAGAGAGAGTTCCTGCCCTGGGAGAATTGGTGGGCATTTGAAGAGGGTCAACCAAAGACGTGATTACAATGCAGTACCACAAAAGCCACCATTAGAATGGGCAAATAATAACCGGCGAGTGGAGAAGGTGGAGGAATGCTTCCCGGAAATGGCAAAGCCTTCCACACCTCTCTCCCGCCCTGAACCAAGCCCTGAAAGACAAGAAGGGGTTACCCAGGTGAGAGATGGCGAGGAAGGGTGTTTCCAGCAGATAGTGAAATTTGCAAAATCCCAAAGGGCAGAAACTGTCAGTGATTCCTCGGAGCTGGAGTAGAGGAACGGGGCAAAGAAAGGGATGGAGGGCGTTCGTGGGCACCTAGTGACATAGGCTCTGACCAGGCTAAGGAATTGGCCTGCCTCGTGACAGCTAGAAGAATATTGAAGCTGAAGAGTAACAGGTGCGCCATGAATTACATAAGAGGATGGCTCTGGAGGCAAGATTAGTTGTTTTGTTTGTTTTTGTTTTAAAAGAAAACCAGACAAGAAATAATAGGGTCTCGACTGAGACAGAGGATGTGGTGGCTGAGTTACCTGGAGTGTCCAAACAGTAGCGTAGGACTCACGGAGGGAGTAGCTGTAGGTGTGGGGAGAGGAGCCGCTGGCTTGGGTATCTTGGGTGCCTGATGAAGTGACAGAGGCCACTTTTTTTGTGCCACCTGACCCCGCCCCTGGCCACCATGACTGCACCAGGAATAAGCATCTTACAAAATGTTTCGTTCAAACGGAAAAAAGTACGGAGGAAGGATTGAGGATGGTGGTTACCGCTGAATGGATTTTCTCGGTGGTAGTGGTGGGAGGGGGGTGGGAGACGCTTGGGGTTTGTGTGGCTTGGGATTCATCTGGAACGTTTTAATTACAAAGTAAAAGCTGATGTAAATGTAACGTGCACTGGTGTTACATTTCTGTGAGCACACGGGTGTCATTTTATTTTCTGCACTCTTCTGTATGAACTAAATTGAATAACCAAATGGCGAGAAACAGAGAAATGTGCAAGAAACAGGAGCTTCAGTGCAGGAAGGGCTTTGAGCCCTTATCAAAGGGTTAAAACAGCAAGCGGCGGGGGCGGGGAATGGTGCGGTTGACAGTCTTTGTGTGTGCACAAAGCGTGTGGAGAGAAAAGCCTCGGGGGAGACCGGTACCCGGCTGAGTGGGTGGGGTGGGCTGGGGGAGGTGCGCGCGCGCGCGCGGAGCTTCCGCCTAGCCCCGCCCCGGTCCCGCCCCGAGCCCCGGCCCGCGGAAGCCCCTCCTCCTTCCGTGACACCGCCTCCGTCTCTAGGTAACGTGGACTGTGGGGGGTGGGTCAAACAAAGCGGCAGAAAGGTGGCCGCTGCCTGCTGGCCCCTTTTCCCGGACCCTTGACCCTCGGACGCTCGAAGTCATGGCCCTCCCGCTGCTGCCCGGCAACAGCTTCAACCGTAATGTGAGTAGAGAGGGCACCCGAGGTCAGAGGTCCCAGCCAAAGTTTGGGGTCCAGGTGTGGCCACTTCCCTGGCCTCCTAACGCTGCTTCACCTTCTGTGGATTGGGTGCAGCTTGGGCCAAACTTTGTAGGCTCTTGGACTACCTCCCCTTCTCTCTACCTTCCCTTCCCCCTCTGTCCAGCTGCATCTAGATGCTTTCCCTACATTAGATACAGAAGTAGGGTCGTTATAGATGCTAAGTCCCTTGAAGGTAGCCGGTGGTAGGGTTGATGATAGTCATTGATGAGCATTGAAGGTGTGCCAGGGGCTGTGCTTTAATCACCTTACACGGTGTTAGATGCTCCCAACAGCCCTTTGTATCAGCTATTTTTAATTCCTATTTTACAGTTGCAGAAACTGAGGCACAGAGAGATGAGTCAGTCACTCACTGGCCAGAACTACATAGTCTCAGTGGTGAAGCTGGGTTTCCTCCAGGCAACCGGTCTCCACAGCCCAGGAACCTAATCACTCTCCTTAATACCCTTTGTGAAAGAATTTGTTATTAAAGTGAAGAAACCTGGCACTCTCAAGGCTGGTTGGGGGTGGGTAAGGGTTCCACTGGTCTATGAAGTTTGATCCTAAACGTTATAGAGAGCAGGATCCAAACTTGTAGTTCTTTCTTCATTTAGGATTGGGAATGGTTCATTTCAAAACAAGATGAAAGTACCAAACAACACAACATTAAAAACTGTGAGCACGCAAGAACTTTTGCCAGTAAATAGCATCTTCTTTAATCCACAACAGAAAAATAATTCAGGTTTTTGTTTACACTGGTTCCTACTCTTTACTGGGGTTTTCCATATGTATCTGTAAGAAGGGAAATTGATGGAACCACTCAAGGTATTTGTGTAAACCTCTGATAAGTTTAGAAAACAGGTTGCAGATTGAAGCATTCGACTTTATGGATGCTGAGCAGTGTCTGTATCCAAGTTGTTGGCCCTAAGGTACCAGTTTTCTTTGAGCTTCAGGCCAGTGCACTCTGACCCCTGCAGGTTGGCTGGTCAGTTCAGCTTCTTTCTTGACCACTGGTTTGTGCTTTCTTGGTTGATGGGTAGAGGCTGGCCTTCCATCCTAACGTTGCCCTTCAGTAAGATTATTTTTTTTTAGTTGTGTCCAACTCTTTGTGACCCCATGGACTGTAGCCCACCAGGCTCCTCTGTCCCTAGGATTTCCCAGGGAAGAATACTGGAGTGGGTTGCCATTTCCTACTTCAGGGGATCTTTCTGACCCAGGGGTCGAACCTGTATCTCTTGTGTCTCCTGCATTGGCAGGTGGATTCTTTACCACTGAGCCACCTGGGAAGCCCTTGGTAAGATTAAACCAGTCACAAATTAAGTAAAACCTCTGAAAGGCAGGGCATGAAAAAGGATTCCAGAAATAAAGAAGCATGCTGTGTAAAAGTAATTCTAATCAAAATTGAATGTAGAGCCCACAGCTTTGGACCTAGCAACACTTCAGATCCTCAGCTCTCACATACAGTGATTAAGAGTAGGAAGAACAGTGGTTGGATGAGATATTTTAAAATCTGCAAGGCTGTACTGAGTGTACTTTTGCTTTTTTTAAAGTTTTTTTTTTTATTGTGAAGTATAATACGTGTACAGAAAAATGCACAATGAATGCTTATAGAATGGATATCAAGAAGGAAAATATTACCAGGACTCCCAAAGCATCAACCTTGACTAGGGATGCCAGATTTAGCAAGTAAAAATACATGTCCCAAATAGTGCATGGGATCTACTTATATTAAAAGATTCTCTGTTGTTTATCTGAAATTCATATTTAACTGAGCAGCTTGTATTTTACATGGCAACCCTACCTATGACCCTTTCTGGTCATTGAAAAGTGAAAGTGAAGTCGCTCAGTCATGTCCGACTCTTTGCGACCCCATGGACTGTAGCCTACCAGGCTCTTCAGTTCATGGGATTTTCCAGGCAAGAATACTGGAGTGGGCTGCCATTTTCTGGTCATTACACCTTCTCTCTTCTCCGAAGGCAACTACTCCCTGGCTGCTATCACTGTAGTTCGGTTTGGCTTGCTTTTGAAATTTGTGTCAATGGAAATGTCTGGTTTTTATTCTTTTGTGGCTGGCTTTTTTTTAAGCTCAGCATTATGTTTGTGAGATTTGTTCATGTGTCTCTCTGTAGAGATAGTTAGTATGTTTCACTGCTCTAGAATATTCTACTGTATGGGTGTTGAAGAAAGTGTTAGTCCCTCAGTCATGTCCAGTTCTTTGCAACCCCAAGGACTGTGGCCGGCCAGGCTCCTCTGTCTCTGGGATTTCCCAGGCAAGAATACTGGAGTGGGTAGCCATTCCCTTCTCCAGGGGATCTTCCTAACCCAGGAATTGAACCCAGATCTCCTGCATTGCTGCAAGATTCTTAACCATCTGAGCCACCAGGGAAGCCCTGTATATATACAGGAAGATACTGTATGTATACAGGAAGCCCTGTATGTATGCAGGAAGATACTGTATGGATATGACATCATTTATATACACAGTTTACTCTTGACAGAGATTAGGTTTGTTTGGGGTTATTAAAAATAGTTTACTGTGACTGTTGTTCATGTCTCTGAGTAGAATTGCCAGATCAAATGGTATTCTTTTTTTTTAAAGTCAAGTTCTTTTTTTAATATAATTTTAAAATTTCTCACATGGCATTCTTAGGTTCAGCTTTGATAGATGCTGTCATAGTGCTTCAGTTCAGTTCAGTCACTCAGTCGTGTCCAACTCTTTGTGACCCCATGGACTGCAGCACGCCAGGCTTCCGTGTCCATCGCCAACTCCTGGAGCCTACTGAAACTCATGTCCATTGAGTCGGTGATGCCATCCAACCATCTCATCCTCTGTCATCCCCTTCTCCTGCCTTCAGTCTTTCCCACCATCAGGGTCTTTTCAAATGAGTCAGTTCTTCGCATCAGGTGGCCGAAGTATTGGAGTTTCAGCTTCAACAGCAGTCCTTCCAATGAATATTCAGGACTGATTTCCTTTAGGATGGACTGGTCATAGTGCTTATATCAATTTAAATTCCCACCAGCATTTTATTTTCCTGTTGGATCACAACAAAGTGTGGAAAATTCTTTAAGAGATGGGAATACCAGACCACCTTACCTGCCTCCTGAGAAGCCTGTATGTAGGTCAAGAAACAACAATTAGAACCGGACATGGAACTGAAAGGTTGTTGCTGAACGATGAGATGCCAGGATTCTTGGCCTCCGGAGGAGACGAATTCAATCCGGGGCCAGAGACGAGGCTGGATTGCTCAGAGCTTTTGTGTAATAAAGTTTTATTAAAGTATAAAGGAGATAGAGAAAGCTTCTGACATAGGCATCAGAAGGGGGCAGAAAGTACCCCCCTGCCAGTCTTCAGCTGGATGTTATATAGTCACTGGCAGTCTGTTAATGAAAAGAAAGGAATGTCTTAAAACTCAGAATGGCACCAGATAATTCATCCCAGGCAATAAAATGATTGACTTGAATCTTGTAGAAGGGCAGATTACCAAACAAATAGATTCGTTTACATAGATTAGGGGAACAATATCTGAGTATAGCATACTGGTCTGTCAAATAGTTTGAGCCATTTGGCGGAACCAACTTGAAGACAGAGTCTGGGGTACATTAACATAGCTTAAGACAAACATTTCCATAAGAAAAAAAATGTATTGGTTAACTCAAGGTTTGAGAATAGTTAGCTTCAGGTGAAACCAGGTGTCATGGCAACACAGCATTTTAAGAGAAACCTCCTTTTAAATTTGTATAGAAAAGGAAAAAAATATCTCTAGTTTGTTTCCTCCTGCCACTTAAGAGAGATAAAAACGTCTGGCACTTGCAGCCTATTTCCTCCGTTTGGAGACCCCTGGCCTTCCTGCCTGTTACCCTCTCAGAACAACAAACTGGTTCCAGATTGGGAAAGGAGTATGTCAAGGCTGTGTATTGTCACCCTGCTTAATATTTAACTTATATGCAGAATACATTATGTGAAATGCTGGGCTGGACGAAGCACAAGCCGGAATCAAGATTGCTGGGAGAAACCTCAGCTACGCAGATGACACCACCTTTATGGCAGAAAGCAAAGAAGAATGAAAAAGCCTCTGGATTGAAAGTGAAAGAAGAGAGTTAAAAAGCTGGCTTACAACTCAACATTCAAAACACAAAGATCATGGCATCCAGTCCCATCACTTCATGGCAAATAGACAGGGAAACAATGGAAAGTGACAGATTTATTTTCTTGGGCTCCAAAATCTGCAGATGGTGACTGCAGCCATGAAATTAAAAGACGCTTGCTCCTTGGAAGAAAAGCTATGACCAACCTAGATAGCATATTAAAAAGCAGAGACATTCCTTTGCCAACAAAGGTCCGTCTAGTCAAAGCTATGGTTTTTCCAGTAGTCATGTTTGGATGTGAGAGTTGAACTTACAGTTCAACTGTAAGTTGAAGCAGTGAACTGTAAGCTGAGCAGTGAAGAATTGATGCTTTTGAACTGTGGTGCTCAAGAAGACTCTTAAGAGTCCCTTGGACTGCAAAGAGATCAAACCAGTCAATCCTAAAGGAAATCAGGCCTGAATATTCATTGGAAGGACTGATGCTGAAGCCAGAGCTCCAATACTTTGGCCACCTGATGCAAAGAGCTGACTCATTGGAAAAGACCCTGATGCTGGGAAGGATTGAAAGCAGGAGGAGAAGGGGATGACCGACAGAGGATGAGATGGTTGGATGGCATCACAGACTGCATGGACATGAGTTTGAGCAAGCTCTGGGAGTTGGTGGTGGACAGGGAAGCCTGGTGTGCTGCAGTCCATGGGCTCGCAAAGAGTTGGACACAGCTGAGCTACTGGACTGAACCATATTCTAACACTCAATTCTGTTAGTCTTTTGAATTTTATTATTATTTACTTGTTCTTAAGGTAATTTTATTTATTTATTGGCTGTGCTGGGTCTTCATTTTTTTGTTGTACATGGGCTTTTCTGTAGTTGCAGTGAATGGCATCTATTCTTCAGTTGTAGTGCACAGGCTTCTCATTGCAGTGGCTTCTCTTGTTGCGGAGCATGGGCCCTAGCATGTGTGGGCTTCAATAGTTGCAGCTCCCAGGCTCTGGAGCCTGGGCTTAGTTGCCAGGCGGTATGTGGGATCTTTCTGGACCAGGGGTGGAATCCCTGGATGGGTAAGGTGGATTCTTACCCATCAGGGAAGCCCTAAATTTTAGTTATTTTGACTCAGTGGGTGTAGTGCCAGCTCTGTAATTTTAATCTGTGGTTCTCCAATTCCTAGTGAAATTGAGCACATTTCACACATTTTTTGGTCATTTGGATAGTTTCTTTTGTGTGGTACCTATTTGTCTTTTGTCTAATTTCTATTGGGCTGCCTGTCTTTTTCTTAGTAATCTGTAGGAGTTCTGTATAGATTTTGGATATGACTCCTTTGTCAGATGTATGTGTTGTAAATATCTTTCAGTCTGTGTTTGGCCTTCTTACTCTCTTAATGGTGTTTTTGATGAAGAATTTGTCCTCAATTAAATTAGTACTTTTTGTTTCCTATTTAAGAAATAGCTCCTTACACCAAGTTCATGATGATATTTGCCTGTGTTATCTTCTGGAAATTTCATTGTTTTTACCTTTCACGTTTAGATCTATAATCTAACTGGAATACATTTGTAGGTGTGTGTGTGAAAAGAGGTAGGGGTCGGGTTATATTTTTCCCCATGTAGCTATTCAGTTAACCCAGAACTGTTTGTTAAAGAACAAAATTATGAGTAAATTTTAAAGAGCTTATTGACTTTATTCAGTGATTTATGAATCAGGCAGATGGAAAGGAGCTCTAAAGAGCTATACAAGGCAAGAGATTTTGGGAAGTTTTACTAGGCAAAAAATCAAATTAGTTATTGTAAGTTTGCCTTCCTTATAGGAAATGGCAGGGGTTTATCAGGCAGATTACCTAACTAATGCTGATCAGGAGATTCATGGTTGACAGGTTTAAGATTCTATTTCTGGGAGAGCTGAAACTGTAACAACATTAAATTTCAGTTTGGTGATATAGGGCTTAGAGTATTCAACTCCATTTGGGTCCTGTTGTCTTTAACACATTTTCGGAAATGGCCAACTTTTTTCCAGTTCTCTGTAGAGCTACATTTGTCATAAATCACGTATCCAAAATATGTGTGGGTCTGCTTTTAGACTTGTGAATGTATTTTTAAAAAGTATTTATTTACTTTATGCTTTAGACCAATAGGAGTGTGTGTGTGTGTGAACTAGGGAGTGATAGTATACTTACTGGATATCCTAGGCTGTCCTTCCACAAATCAGTATTTATATATTGAGTATCCTTTATGTGCCCAAAGCAGGTGGCTCCATTAAAAAATTGTTACACTAGCCTTGGGACTAAATGTGCTATGTGTTGCCAAAAAATTAATATTTTTAAAAACTTGCACTTAGTTAAAAGGTTGGATGCTGTCTGGCACAGATTGGTCACAAAGTCCTAAAGCCAAATGTGGCCTTTTGATCCCTGCCTCCTTCCTGCCTGTTACAGCGCTCTTGCTTACAGAATTAAATTATTGAGAGAAAAACCTTGGCCTCCTGGAGATAGCATAATTATTGGCTGTTTGGGTTTAAAATTATAACACAAGCTCACTAACTTTTACTGCTTTTTCTTAGAAATTGAAAAAGGAACTTACTCCCCATTTTAATTAGCTGCTGGTAGTCAGTCATGAGCAATAGATTGATTTCTGTCCACAGCCAGGTGATCTCTCCTCTCCACTCTGAAGGACAAGAAGTATTATGCTTTCTAAGATATAGGCATGTGTATCACTGATGATCTTCACATTATTTTAATGTGAATTAATTGCAGACCTAGGGGAAAGATCACAATTTCAGACACAAAATATCCTTTTTTCCCCCCAAGAATTTACATGCTGGATTTGTATTAAGCTAAGAGAATCTCAGGCATATTGTCAAAAATGATAGGCTATGAAAGTTAAAAGGGGCAGTTCCAGCCCGAGCTGAAAATCCCTTCTTCTGCATTTTAGACAGATGGTTGTGTAGCTGATCTTGAATGCCTCTAATGAATAATGAGGAGCACACTTTCTGTTTTTCATGAAGACACCTCGCCACCATCTTAGGAGAGTTTGTTGTAAATAGTCCATCCTCTATAAATGTTATAAACAGTTCATCCTCTAATTTATAATGAAGCAACTGTTTCCTTAATAAGAAAAAGGAATTATTTGAATTTACAACAGTAAAATAAATTTAGAATTTGTCTCTCTTATAGAAATACCTTGAATATTCTTATCTAGACTAATACAAGCCTCCATATTAACATAGTAAAAATCATTCTCTGGGAAATTGACCAGCAATTTAAATGATAAACAGCTGAGAGAGAAAAACCATGAGTAATATATAGTACACATATTGATTTCATCATGTGGTGTTAGCTAAGTCAATTTAAATTTATCTCAGTGACAAAATCATAAAACAATCACTTTATTCACAAGGCAGAGGGTTTTCCAGTCTAAAATTCTGCCTACAGATTCCTGACTATGTTCTTAGTGGTCAATTCCATGGCCTTAAAATAACCTGCATCAGGTCCAAACCTCTTAACCTGACACCCCAGGCCGTTAAAGTTTGTCACTCATTTTGTGAGATCAGTGTAATGAATCATGACCAGGATTTAGAGGAAAAAGAAAAAGAAAAAAAAAATAGCGTGGAATAGAATTTTTAAAAATCAGTTTATTATGCTTGGGAAGAGTATTATTTTATGAACCTTTGTGTCACATGTGTATAAGTGAACTAGCTTGCACTAAAATTTGTTATTGTGGTTGCAGTCAGCGTTTGAAAATCACTCTCATTAGAGCCATCTTCACCAATTTCTTGCCTCTGACTTAAATTCTCATCTTCAACATCCTTCAAGGCCAAATCTAGTCTCTCACCATTGAGGAAGTCTCAACTGATCCTAGTCAGTCTTTCTTAGTGTTTTTCTTTTGTTTGTTTGTTTTTGATTAAGGTGAAACTCACGTAATATAAAATGAGCCATTAACCATTTCAAAATGTACAATCCAGTGGCATTTAGTACATCCACAGTGTTTTGTGACTGTCATCTCTATCTAACTAGTTCCAAGACATTTTCATCCCCTCACAATCTTTTACCCCAAGGGAACCTTTGAAATGATTTTCAGGTCTTGGGGGAACTCCTGTGTAAAAATGATTTCTATAGCCCATGGTATGTTAGCAAGATCCATGAGTTGTAGATATAGTGATCCAATAATAATTGTCTCTTTTGAGTAAAGAATAATGGTTTTCTGTGGATTTCTTGATTTTGGCCATGTAATTTACCTACTCTGTGTGATTTTCTTTTCTCACAAAGGATCTCAACTCTAATGGGAGTGCCCTAGGGGAAACATCAGGGCTTTTTTTTTTTCTTACTGTAAAATTTCCTACTTGATTTTCTCCCCTTTTTTCCTTACCCAAGTAGACCTAAAAATCCTCTCACGGTTTCTACTATAGAGGGTTGCTAGTAAGGTATGAAATGTGGTATGAGCAAGAATAGTTTTCTCCCTCATTTAAAACTAAAAAAGGGACTTTTAGCCAGGTTTTCTTGAGAAACAAACAGGTAGTTAAGCTTAGCTTACCTTTCTTTTCTTTTCATACTTTTAAAAAATTCATAAGGCAGTACATTTCTGGTAAATAACTATTTTAATCCAAGGTGGGATTTACTTTTTCAAAAAAGTAGGCTTAGTTGGTTTAATTTAAGTAAAGGTTGTAAATTTGCTTTACTTAATGCTGTTTATAACATGAAAATATAGACAGTGTTAAATAAGCAAAACTCCTAAAATCATACTGGCAAAGCAATATGAATAAAAATATAGCCTGAGACATAATTTTATGTGAGACCTAAAAATTGTGTTTTTTTAATGGTTGATATGATCAGGCTCAAATATAAACAGTTATACAATCATTGTAATCTTTATCTCCTTGTAGACCTATATATACATAAGAAAATAGTTTTTTAAAAAACCAAAAGAATGAAAATTAGATCTTCAGGGTGAAACCTAGGCTTGTATTTTGTCATATAGACATGCAATTCTGAGTCAAATTTGAGATAAGTACATACACATTTCGTTTTCAGCTGAGGTGAGGTTTCTCACCTTTCTCTTGATCCTTGTTAAGCAAGGAAAGCTTTGCTTATATTTGTGAGAAGTTAAAAACTGCAGCAAAATGCTAACTACTTTTGTATTAATGGCAGGATACTTGATTTTCACATAAATTTGGAACTGGTCATATGTGTGTGTTTAATTTTATAAAAAATTGCTGAACCATCTTCCAAAATGGCTGTACCATTTTGGATTCCCACCAGCAATGAATGAAAGTTCCCATTATTCCAAATTCTTGAAAGCATTTAGCACTGGTAGTGTTTTGGATTCTAGCCAATCTCATGGGTGTGTAGTTCTTGATTTAAACTTTTATTTCCTCAGTGGCTTAAGAATGATGTTGAATGTCTTTTCATGTCCTTATTTGCCATCCGTATATCCTCTTTGGTGAAATATCTTTCGTGTCTTTTATTTGGGTTTAATGAGAGTTGAGATCCTATGTGAGAAAAGAAAATCACACAGAGTAGGTGAATTACATGGCCAAAATCAACAAATCCACAGCTCCTTTAATTGGGTTGTTTCCTTACTGTTGAGTTTTGAGAGTTCTTTATATATTCCAGATACGAGTTGATTGTTGGATATGGGGTTTACAAATATTTTCTTCCAGTCTGTGGCTTGAATTTTCATTCTCTTAAAACAAGGCTAGAAAATATGTATACATTTTTAAAGATAAAATACCACATGAATCCACACTGATATTTGAAATGCTAATTAAGGATTACAGAAATTTTAACTTCTTTAATTCTTTACTTACATTGAAAATCTTGATTCATAAAGACAATAACATAATTACTTGCTTTTGTGCATGGATGTGTGTCTGCTTGGTTGTTTCTGACTCTTTGCAACCCCATGGACTGCAGCCCACCAGGCTCCTCTGTCCATGGAATTTTCCAGGCAAGAATACTGGAATGGGTTGCCATTTCCTACTTCAGGGGATCTTCCTGACCCAGGGATCGAACCCACATCTCCTGCATTGCAGGCAGATTCTTTACCACTGAGCTCCCTGGGAAGCCCAATTATTTGCTTTATCCTACCATAAATAAGAGGCTTCCCTGGTGGCTCAGACTGTAAGGAATCTGCCCACGATTTAGGAGACCCAGCATCATTAGTCATCAGAGAAGTGTAAATTAAAACCACAATGAGATATTGCTTCATACCCATGAGGATAGCTATAACAACAACAACAAAAAAGATAATACCAAGTGTTGATGAGGATATGTAGTAATTGAAACCCTCATATATGGAAAAGTCTGTAGTTGCACAGAAGTTTAAACATGGAGTTACTATATGACATAGCACTCCTAGGTATATACCCAAGAGAAAAGAAAGAATTTATTCACAAAAAAATGTGTGCATGAATGTTCATAATAGCATTATTCATAGTAGACAAAAAGTAGAAACAACCCCAATATTTGTCAACTGGTAAGTGGGCAAATAAAATGTGGTAATAAAAATAAATGAAAAAAAAATGTGGTACATTGAAACAATAGAATATTATTTAGCCAGAAAAAGGAATGAAATACTGATACATGCCACAACATAGATGAACCTCAAAAGTATTATACCACATATGATATGTAAAAGACTACATATTTTATGATCCCATTTATGTGAAATGTATAGAATAGGCAAATCTATAGTAACAGAAAGATGAGTAGTTGCCTAGACGTATGTGTGGATGAAGGGAGGAAGTGGAGAGTGATTGCTAATGGGTATAGGTTTTTGTTTTGGTTTTTTTTTTGATGATGAAATTACTCTCAGATTATGATGAAGATTGCACAATTTTGTAATTATAGTGAACTCCATTGAATTGTATATTTTACGTGGATGAACTTTACAATAGACACTTATTTTGCTTCCATAGCTTGGCTATTGTAAATAATTCTGCTATGAACATTGAAAAAGTGAAAAGTGAAAATGTTAGTTGCTCAATTGTGTCTGACTCTTTGTGACCCCGTGGACTGCAGTAGCCACGCTCCTCTGTCCATGGAATTTTCCAGGCAAGAATACTGGAGTGGGTAGCTATTCCCTTTTCCAGGGTATTTTCCTGACCCAGGGATCGAACCTGGGTCTCCTGCATTGCAGACAGATTCTTTACCATCTGAGCCACTGAACATTAGGGTGCAGGTAATCTGTTTGAATTAGTGTTTACTTCTTCTTTGGATATATACCCAGATAAGGAATTAATGTCCAAAAAGATAAACAGCTCATATAACTCAGTGTATATATATATATATATATATATATATGTATACACATACATATAAACCAAATAGCCTGATTTAAAGATGGGCAGAAGCACCTCAGTAGACATTTTTCCAAAGAAGACATACAGATAGCCAATAGGCACTTGAAAAATATACTCAACATTGCTAATCATCAGGGAAATGCACATCAAAACCACAATGAGATATCACCTCACATCTGCCGGAATGGCTATCATCAAAAAGACCACAAAAGACAAATGTTGGCAAGGATGTAGAGAAAAGGAAACCCTTGTATACTGCTGGTGGGAATGTAAATTGGTTCAGCCACTATGGAAAACAGTATATGGAGGTTCCTCAAAAATGCTAAAAATAGAACTACTATATGACATATAGATTATACCTCAGTGAAACTGTTAAAAAATAAAAACAGCCAAAGAAAGGAGTTGGTGGGGGTATATTGCTGGACAGTCAAACGATAGGTGTTTACTGTGCCAGATCACAGGATTGTTTTGATTTAGTTTTCAGTTGCTTGTTCCTGTTAACTTTTGAAATGTCCTTGAAATCACATTTCAGACTGAGCCACTTCGTTTGAGAGCAGTTTGTTTTTTTTTTTTGGCCATGCTGCATGGATTGTGGGATCTCTGTTCCCTGACCAGGGATTGAACCTGGGGCATGGCAGTGAAAACAGCTAATCCTAACCACTGGATCACTAGGGAGCTCCAGATTGGGCTACTTCTTGCGATTGCTGTTCATACTTTGGAAATGATGTAAAACTCTTATTGCTATTCCTAAATGTTAATTTGCATTTCAGAAAGCAAAGTCTCTTTGCCTATTCAGGTATCAAACATGTGATTTTGGTTATTTTTGTATTCTGTCCTGAACTTTATAGTGACTTAATCTAAATTATCTCATATGGTAAGAACTCTAGAGATGTGGCAGTTTTAGCTTTAGACAGTGGATGATGAATGTCATAAAGGGCTCAGATTCTTTTTATCTCTCCATTTTGCCATCTTCAGAATGTTGGGTTTTCTTTCTTAGGCTTGTAACTTCATGGTTGCAATATGGTTGCCTCAGTTCCAGACATCACAACTTCCTATAACCATGTTCAAGACAAATAGAAAGGAGGGATGGGGTAAGGCTCTTATATCAAAAAACAATGTGTTTCCAGGCTGCCAGTAGGTTGCTACCTTACATCTTATTGTCTAAACTTCAGTCACTTGGCTATCCTTTGCTACAAGGAACATTGGGAGCTTGATTTTTCACCATCTATTTTTGGAGCTGGGAAAGAGAAAAGGGAACAAACAGTGACTGTTGGGAGCCAGCAAATTTTGTTTGCCACACCAGCCACAGACTCAGTACCTGTGAGTCTAAATGCTCTTCTCAGCCTTAGTATACCTTTCTTTAAACTTTTTTGTTTTTAACTTATACAGGTAACACGAGTATATTGGGGTTTCCCAGGTGGCTCAGTGGTAAAGAATCCACCTGCCAATGCAGGAGACCCGGCCAGGTTTGATCCCTGGGTTGGGAAGATCCCCTGGAGCAGGAAATGGCAACCCACTCCAGTATTCTTGCCTGGGAAATCCCGTGGACAGAGGAGCCTGGCGGGCTGTGGTCCCAGGGGGTCGAGAAAGAGTCAGACATGACTTAGTAACTAAACAACAGCATGAGTATATTATTAATATCATTGTAAAAATTCAAACAAAACCATCTTTTCTTAACAATGTTCTTTTTCATGATGGAAAACAAACCTAACACTCTAGTTAAACCGGTGAGCTTACTATCTATTCTTTGAATTTATTTTGGACTTTTCCACTCAACTATTGGTTTACTTGCCCCCTTCCCCAACAGCATTCTTGTACCTTTCCTCCTTCCCATCCAGATGCTAGCCTTCCCTCAAAACTCTGCTCTTATCCCTCCTCATTAAAACCTTCCCTGATCATCTCAGCAGAAGCCGTCTCTCTGGCTCCATAACTGTGAACACTCATATTGTCCAAACTACTCATTTGCTGCCTTACTGGCTGGGTTGTGCTTTGCATTCTTAATGTGTGATTGTTACATCCCTCAGCCAACTGAGAAACCCATTATTGAGGCCCTTTGGGTTGGTCTTCCTCACCCAGGGCAGGCCAATAGGTGCCTGTCAATTGCCTCTGTCTACCTGTAGCAGCCATGCCTAAAAGGTAGTGGAGATAGACGCAGTTTTGGGAGAATCATCTCTGGAATGCTTCTCGCCAGTGTCTTCCACTGATGCCATGTGACAAATGCTTCTTATTTTAGCAAGAGTGAATATAAAGGAGGAAGAAAGTCATTTGCTTTTGTGACATAAATAAGCAATAAGCCTCTCAGGATGCATGGCTTATTCAAAGCAGTCAGGACATCATGTAGATGTCATCATGCAGGTTGTGACCCAAAGCCTCTCTGCCATGCAGTGGGATGCTCCTTTTTCCTTGTTGGCATCCAGTTTGGTTTTTTTCTGGAGGCAGCAGATTTTTTCTCTGAACATTCATCAGGCAGTGCCTTGTAGGAGACCAGTCTCCCAAGAATCGGATTCCAGGTACGCAGGAGTGCAAATGTAAAGGGATTTCTTGGTTCATTTCCTGAGGAGGTTTTTCTGTTCCTACCATTGTAGGAAGGGCAGAGTCAACTTTGTAGGGGGGATTCCCCAAAGCAGAAAAGAAAGGAGAGGCAGACATTTTCACTCTCTCACTAACCAAAGCCCCGGAATGCCCAAATTTGACCCGGGAACTCCACTATGACAAAGTGACAAGTTTGACCAGTTGAAGACCAAACAAATTCTTTGCTTTCCTGACTACGTGTTTGGCATTCCAAAGAAGGGAATGGTCACGAACTGCTGGAGTTTTGGGGGCTATCAGGTCAGTTCACATGGCTGACTGGTTAATTTAGACCACCTTCTCTTCTTCACTTGCCTTTGGTATTTGAAACAGAGATGTTTGTTTTGTCATTTATAGGACTGTGTTTCATCTCATTTCTGTGAGACATCAGTCATTCATTGCTCATCTGTATTCATGTTCATACTTAATACCTTATAAAAAGGCACCTGGGTAGAAATTCGCCTTGTTACTGAGGAAAGTAAACCCTCTCTTGCCTTTTATTGTTAATGGAAATTTTTATGGAGATGATTGTAGATTTATATGCAGCTATCAGAAACAATACAGAGAGATCCCATGTATACTTTACCCACTTTCCCATTGGTAATATATTGCAAAACTACTATAGTAGCACAACCAGGATATTAACATTAATATAATCTGTCGATCTTATTCAGATTTTCCCAGTTTTATTAATACTTGTACTCATTTGCATGTGTGCATTTTATCACTACAGTTCATCACTTATGTCGGTTACTGTGGCCATCGTGACAGTGAAGATGCAGAACAGTTTCATTATCACAAGGATCCCTCCTATTATCACATGGATCTCTCCTATTGCTCTTTTATAACCATACTTCCTTCCTTCTCATCAGCTTCCCCGCACCCCTTACCCCAACTCCTGGTCCTGCTGTTCCCCACAGCTCCCCTAACCCCTGTTCTCCATTTCTAAAATTTTATTACTTTGAAACATTACATAAATGAAATCATAAAGTATGTACCCCTTGGGATTATTTTTTTTTCTCACTCGGCATAATTCTCTGGAGCTTTGTCCAGAGAAATTGCATGTATCGATTGTTCATTTCCACTGCTGAGTAGTACTCTGTGTATCAATTGTTCATTTCCATTGCTGAGTAGTTGCATGTATCAATTGTTCATTTCCATTGCTGAGTAGTACTCTGTGTGTGTACCACAGTTTCTTTAACAGTTTACCTGTTGAAGAAGTTCTTGCCTATTTCCAGCTTTTGGTTGTTATGAATAAAGCTGTTACAAATATTCATGTACAGGTTTTTGTGTGGACATGGGTTTTCATTTTCTGGGATAGATGCCTGAGAGTGCAATTGCTGGATCTTAGGATAATTGCCTGTTTAGTTTTATTTAAAAAAACCTACCAAGCTGTTTTTGAGAGCAAATGGACCATTTTACAGTCCAGCAACAGTGTATGAGTGATCTCGTTTCTCTGCATCCTAGTTAGCACTTATTGTTGTCACTGTTTTTCATTTCAGTTATCTTGATAGGTGTGTAGAGATATCTCATTCTAGGTTGAGTTGTCATTTCTCTGATGGCTAATGAGTTGAACATCTTTTCATGTGCTTATTTGCCATCTGTGTATCTACCTTGGTGAAATGTCTTTTTTATGTCTTTTGCCTGTTTCTAATTGGATTGTTTTGTTTAACTGTTGAGTTTTGAGTTTTGAGAATCTTTATACATTCTAGATACTATCCCTTTCTCTAAGATGCGGTTTGCACATTTTTTTCTCCCAATCTGTAGCTTGTCTTTTTGTCCTATTAACTGTCTTTTGCAGAGCAAAAAAATTTTTCAGATTTTAATGAACTCTGATTTATCAAATTTTTACCCTTTATGGACCATGCTTCGATAGTAAGCCTAAGAGCTCTCTGCTCAGCCCTGGATTCTGAAGTATTTTTCCTATACTTTTTCCTAAAATTTTTGTAGTTTAACACTTTGTGTGCAAGTCTGTGACCTGTTTTGAACTACTTTTTGTACGAAGTGTGAAATTTAGGTCGAGATTCATTTGTTGAAAAGGCTAGCCTTCCACCATTTAATTGCTTTTACAACTTTATAAAAAAAATCATTTGAGCATATTTGTGTGGGTTTCATTCTGTTCTCTATTCTGTTCCTTTGATCTATGTCTATCCTTCTGCCAATGTCACACTGTTTTTATTCCTGTAGTAATATGTGTGTGTGTGTGTGTATGTGTGTGTGTGTGTTAGTCGCTCATTTGTGTCCAACTCTGCAACCTCATGGACTTTATCCTGCCAGTCTCCTTGGTCCACGGGATTCTCCAGGCAGGAATACTAGAGTGGGTTGCCATTTCCTCCTCCAGGGGATCTTCCTGACCCAGGGATCCAACCCACGTCTCCTGCATTGGCAGGCAGATTCTTTACTACTGAGCCATCTGGGAAACCCATATGCTTTACATAAGATCAATTAATAATCTTATTCTGTTTAAAAAGGGCATTAAAACAAGCTTTTAAAGACTAAATGCATTAATTTGTAATACTTTATATTGCAAGTAATGGAATACCTGACCAATAGAGGCTTAAACAAGCAGGGGTTTATTTTTTTCACCAAGCAGGGAGTCTGGAGGTAGGTGGCTGCTGGCACACATTTAAAGGCTCTACTTTAAAGGAGCCAGGATCTCTGCAGTCCTACCCACCTTCCTGCCATGATCCCAAGATGGCTGCTGCAGCTCCAGACATTATGTATACATCTCAAGGCAAGAAAAAGTGAGCTAGAGGCAATATCACTTGCATTTGTTCCTTGGCTTAAGAGGACAAAAGCCTTTTCCAGAATCCCAGAACAGAACTCTGAAAAGGAGGCTGAGGAAGCAAGTGGAGTGTTTAGCTTTATCTAGCTTTTATATGGAGTCCAGCAAGGGAGAAAGAATTTGGGAATGGATGTACTAATCCGCTAGGGACTTCCCAGGTAGCACTAGTGGTAAAGAACCCGCCTGCCAATGAAGGAGACTTAAAAGATGTGGGTTCGATCCCTGAGTTGGGAAGATCCCCTGGAGCACAGCGTGACAACCCACTCCAGTGTTCTTGTCTGGAGAATCCCATGGACAGGAGTCTGGTGGGCTATAGTGCATAGGGTGGCAAAGAGTTGGACATGACTAAAGCAACTTAGCATGCACACATGTACTAATCAGCTACAATGAGCCAGTGATGTTAACTGACTTTGGTGGAAGTCTTTAGAATTCTTTCTATTGATTGGTGCTCTGAATTTAATTATTTAGAGGGGAAAAAGCAGTGTTTTCTGAGGAAGGGTTGCACAACTTTCTAGATCTTACTGATTTAAGTTTATTTTTTACTTTACTGATTTAAATACATTATTAAATATATAAAACCACCCTTATTGTTAGATTGAGTTGATGGCTGAGAATCATGAGCACAACATTTTTCCAAGTTAGGTTTAGAAAGAGAAGAAAATTAGTTTAAAAATGTTTGAAGTTTTCTTTGACATGACTTTTTACAATTTTCACATTTGGGGTTTCTTTTTGAGTGATTTAGCTTTATTAATAAGTAATGATAGCTTTCATGCTCCTCTGTTCCTGAGCTCTACCCAAGGCAATTTTGTTATTATTTTCTCTGGGAGGTTCATAGGATTTGCTCAATTACTTCCTTTTCTTTATAAAAGTACAGAAAAGAAGAAAAGAGAAAATGAATTTCTAAAATAAATATGCTCTGAAGAGAGAGGTAAAAAAAATCTATTCATGGAACAGAAACAAACTAGTCCCAAATCTAGTCAGGCAGGTCTACCTATAAATGGGGTGTGTGTGTGTGTGTGTGTGTGTGTGTGTGTGTGTGTGTGTGTGTGTGTGTGTGTGTGTGTGTGTGTGTGTGTGTGTGTGTGTGTGTGTGTGTGTGTGTGTGTGTGTGTGTGTGTGTGTGTGTGTGTGTGTGTGTGTGTGTGTGTGTGTGTGTGTGTGTGTGTGTGTGTGTGTGTGTGTGTGTATTACCCCATGGCTGTGTACCCTGCCAGGCTCCATGGCTGTGTACCCTGCCAGGCTCGTTTGTCCTTTGGACTTTTCAGGCAAGAATACTGGAGTGGGTTGCCATTTCCTCCTCCAGGGGATTTTCCTGACCCAGAGATTAAACCCACTTCTCTTGCATCTCCTGCATTGATGGGTGGATTCTTTATCACTGAGCCTCCTGGGAAGTCCACCTAAGAATGATAGTTTTCCATATACATTACCATATGTAAAATAGATAAGCAGTGTGTTTGATGTATGATGCAGGGCACCCAAAGCCAGTGCTCTGTGACAACCTGGAGGGATAGGGTGAGGAGAGAGGTGGGAGGAGGGTTCAGGATAGAGGGGGACACATGTATCCTATGGCCAATTCATGTTGATGTATGGCAAAAACCATCCTAATATTGTAAAATAATTATCCTCCAATTAAATAAACAAATGTAAAAAGAATGATAGTTTTAGGTATCAGATTTTCCACCAACCTCAAAAAGTAGTTAGAAAAATAAGTTTTGTTGACATATATTAAAATATTAAATATTAACTGACTCTCTTCAGGCCCTGAATTTTTAGTAACTTCTGGTGGCTGTAAAAGGGTATCTGCAGTACTCTTTAATACCTATTCTGCTTTTAAGAGATTGAGTCTAGGTCCAATTATCTGATCTGTTCCCTCCCTCCCACATCATGGTGGTTGTTTTTGTTATTACATTTGTCAAAAGCGAAAGTGGTAATTCAACCCTGATGACTTAAGCAAGGGGAGATCTATTCCTTTTCTCTAAGAGGGCACACACAATGCAAGGCCTAATGTTTGTGGGCTCAGGTATTGACTTTTCATCCTGGATTCACTATTTATATTAGTTGACTGGCATTGGGCAAATTACTTCAACTCTGTTCCTGAGTATCCCCATCTATAAAATGGGGATAATGATAAAGCATACTCAGAGATTTTTTCTGATAGTTAAAATATTCTATCACTTTAAAGTACTTAGAGGACTGCTACACATGTCAGCTTTTGGCTATAAGAATGGTATTTACATGTGCAAAGATGCGCTTCTAACTAATGGTGGCCCTAATGACCTGTCAGGTTCTTACCAAACACCTTATTCTTCTTGCCTTGGTCATAGCAATGTTGTCAAGCATCTGGGCTTTGGATGCAGTCTAGGTAGAAACAAAGAGACTCTGATGTGCTGGAGCTCTGAAAGAGATTATACATGCATAAACAACTCCCGATACTGGTGACTGTAACCTGCTTCTCAGTTTGGGTTAGCTTTATGGTTTTATTTATTTTTTTTAATTAATTAATTAATTTTTTTATTAGTTGGAAGCTAATTACTTCACAACATTTCAGTGGGTTTTGTCATACATTGATATGAATCAGCCATAGAGTTACACGTATTCCCCATCCCGATCCCCTCTCCCACCTCCCTCTCCACCCGATTCCTCTGGGTCTTCCAGTGCACCAGGCCCAAGCACTTGTCTCATGCATTCCACCTGGGCTGGTGATCTGTTTCACCATAGATAATATACATGCTGTTCTTTCAAAACATCCCACCCTCACCTTCTCCCACAGAGTTCAAAAGTCTGTTCTGTATTTCTGTGTCTCTTTTTCTGTTTTGCATATAGGGTTGTC